>NC_067400.1:1388686-1408686 GCF_016432865.1 Antechinus flavipes
GGTCGGCAGTCACACGGAGGGCCTCCCGCCACTTGCTGCCCCCTCTCCCGCCCCTCCCCCGGCGGCTCCCCACTCTTTCCTTCTTCACGGATGCCCGGGAGGAGTGAGCGCCCTGCCCCGGGCTCCCCGCGGGCAGATCCCTGCCCAGCTTCTGCGGCCGCGGGGCCTGAGTGACCTCTCCCCCCAGTTTCAGGGAAGCACTGGAAGAACTTTCCTCTGGTCCCGCTTTTGCGGGACGGGACCAGCCGGGACCGGCGCTCCAACCCCCCCGAGGAAGTGCAGCTGAGACCCTTCTCGGGGTCCCTGAGGCCCGAAGATGCCGAGGTCTTCAAGGAGCCTCTGGCGCTGCCTCCGCAGTGACGCCGGGTCCGCCGCCGGCCCCTCCCTCCCCGCACAGCCCGTGATGTTCGAGGCTCAGTGAGCGGGGCAGGGCAGGGGGCGGGGCCCGAGCTTTCCTCACCCCGCGGCTGCGGCTCTGGCCCCGCCTGCTCGTCGCTGGGAGGTATCGGGACCGCTGTTGGGTGAGGGAGGGCGGGGCCCCCCTCAGGCCGCCGGCTCGGCCCGTCTCCTGGCCCTCCCCCTTGCAGCCCCTCCCCACGCCGCCCGGATGGCAGAGACGGCGGTCCACGTTAGCCGGACCCCGCGCCGTCGCCAGCGGCCCCCAGGGCCCCAGCTGTGTGCTTGTGCCCGCGCGCCGCAGGCCTGAGGGGAACATGTCCCCGAGGGCCCTCATCCCGAGTCTCCCGGAGCCTTCTCTCTGTCGCGGACCCTTCCTGAGAAAATAAATCTATGGGATCAGCACAGCCAGCGGTGGCGGGTGTTCTTTAAAAAGCCCCTGGAAACGCAGCTCCCCGCAGTCCTGGGCGCCCCGGCCCGGAGCCTCATGTCAGGGCTGAGTTTCTGGGGCCGCCCCAAGAGGATGGAAGGGGGTGGGGGGGAGATGGGGCGAGGGACCGCCCACCGGCTACCTCAGTGACGGCGCGGTCGGCCCTCGACCTCCCGCTGCAGAGTCCGGGCCGGGTCCAAGCGCGCCAGCCTCGCCCGCGTCCCTCACCCGGCCCCACTGCCCCCCACGCGGCCGCGAGAACCCCAGACACGGAGCCTGGCGGCCCAGGCACGCGCGCGCGCACACACGCAGACACAGAGACACACACGCACACACACACACACACAGACACACGCACACAGACACAGACACACACAGACGCACATGGACACACGCACACACAGACACACATGCACACACACAGACACACATGCACACACACAGACACACGCACACAGAGACACACACGCGCGCACACACAGACACACACGCACGCGCACACACACAGACACACACGCACACACACAGACACACGCAGACACAGACACACACATGCAGGTTTCACTTCTGAGCTGCTTCAATGGGGACCCACAGTTTGGTGTAGTTCTTGGCCTGGGGCGGGGGGGGGGGGGGGTCTCACGAGCCTGGGTGTGGGGGCTGGAGCTGGGGGGGCGGGGCTTCTCCTGCTGGGTTTCTTCTTCTTCCGGGTGGGACCCATGACTGGCTCCTGCCTGACCCTGGGAACCAGCCCAGCCCTGGACAGTCCTTGGGGCTCTGCAAACACTAGGTGCTTACTAGTTGCACAGCGAGTGAGGAAAGGGGCCAACCTACGGCCCACTCCACACAGCCAGGTAGAGAACCCCAGCTGCAGACGATTAAGGAGGGGGCCCTCCTACAACTGTCGGGGGGCAGGGCTGCAGAGCTGGGGTGTCCAGGGCCAGGAAGAAGGCGCCTCGGACCGTGTAGGGGAGGACACGAGTCAGAACTGAGGGCTCCGCAGGGGTGTGACAGGCTCAGAGACTGGGGGCCAGGGCGTGTTCCCCGCCTGATGCCCCTGGTGCCGTCCCCCACCCCGAGCGAGCTTCCTGGCAACCTCTTCTCCGGGACAAGCCATTCCTCCCACCAACAAGCAAAGCAGCCTTGCCGGGAGGCCCGCGGGGGCGACAGCAGGACAGCCGGCCGGGCAGTGGCAGCCGGGAAGCGGGGCGCCTCCGGAGCTTCCCAGGGCAAGCGGGGGGCTGGCTTCGAACAGGGGACAGGAAATGTCCTCCGTGAAGGGGTGAACAGACTAAAGAGCGGCTTCCCGTCCCCATCAAAATGGCTGTAACAATGGTTGATTTTTATTTCGCTCTTGTCCTGTGTCAGGCACTGAGCACTTTACAATTACTATCTGATTTGATCCTCGCAACAATCCATTTCACAGATGGGGAAACTGAGGCAGACAGAAGGGACACGATTTTCCCAGAATCCCACAGCTAGGTTTGAAGCCAGATTTGAACTCAGGCCCTTCTGACTCCTGGACCAGGACCCTGGGCACGGAGTCACTTTTATTTTTCCATACCTTAGGACAAAACAAAATTTAATTTTAATTACAAAAAAAGCCATATTTGCCAGTGTCTCCCAGCCAAGTTCCGGCAAATTAGGACTTTTAAAAATGAAATTCATTTCTTTACGGACCCTCTGCCTTCACCTTGGCCATTCTTGGCCCTCCATGCAATGCCCCCTCCCCTCTGTGTTCCCTCCCCTCCCTCCTCCCTCCTCTCCTGTTCCCCTCTCCTGCACACCCCCTCCCTTTTGTGCCCCCTCCCCTTTGTACCCCCTTCCTGCATGGCGACAGCTGGCCCTTCTCCATCCCCGAGCTGTCTGCGGGCAGCAGGATCTGGGTGCCAGTCTCTGAGACTGGCACGGCCTGCATGTCAGCCGCCGTCTAGCCTGAGGCTGGCCCGGGTGCCCTCTGCAGTGGTGACAGTGGTGAGGATCTCCAGGGGATCTACAAATACCTTCGCTCTTCTCTACAATGGGGGGGGCAGGGACCACGGCACCACCTGGCTGCTCTCGGGGGCTGGGGATCACAAGGGCTGTGCCCATTGGCACCCAGGGGCCATCGCTGCCCATGGCGTGCCCATCCTGGGGCATCTCTGGGGCGGCTGGGCACTGCCCCCAGCCAGGCTGACCATTTCCTCGTGGTGGCAGATGGAGCAAACGCTCTTAGGGAACAGCAGAGAGCCAGCCCAGGAGCGGGGAGCGGGGTGGAGATGGGGCCAGCCCTCAGCGCCCGGGCCTGGCTGCCCTAGCAGGCTGGCGCTCCCTGCTCTGTCTCAGTACCTGGAAAGACGCTGGGGTCCTCATGGATGCCCATGAACTGTCCCCTCGCCACCACGTTTGCCTTTTTCCATTCTTCTTCATTCACTCTGGAGGAGGAAGGGGGGGGTTGGGAGGAAGGGGGCGGAGGGAGGCTAGCCCAGGTGGGGCCCACGGCCGGGGGTCTCAGCAGGGCAGCCCACCCGCTCCCAAACCCTTTCCAGCCATCAGCTTCCTCCCTGGTCCTCACTCATGGTTCAGGACTGAGCGGGGACCACGACCATTTTACAGATGAGAACACCGAGGCTCCCAAATGCAGTGATTTGCCCACAGCACACCCCTGCCTGGCGGCTCCTCCCTCCCGGGCCACTGAGGGGGTGGGCAGCCACGGCCTCCCCAGACCTTACCGCAAGCACGTCCTCAGGTCGTCGTCCTGGCTCGGGGTCAGCCCCACCTTCTGGTCACGGAGAATCTTGTCCCGCAGGAGCCTCTGGCGCCAGGCCATTGGCAGACACCTCTCCATGTCCAGGATAGTGATGGCTCTCTGGGATCAACAGCAAGGGGCCCCTCAGCTCTTTGTTGGAGCTCAGGAGGCGGGAGCCCAGGAGCCCAGGAGCCCAGAGCCCGGAGCCCAGAGCCAAGAGTCCAAGAGCCCAGAGCCTGGAGCCCAGAGCCCGGAGCCCGGGAGCCCGAGATGGGGCCCTGGGCTGTGATCCTGGCCGAGCAGGGCCGTTCCTCTGCCAGCCTGGGTCTCTGAGAGTGGTGCCCAGGTGGACACTTCTCCGGCCAGGACATTCACTCTCCCGGCCTCCGGGCCCAGACTGCTCTCCCCCGGACCCCGGCCTCCTAAATCCCCAGCTCCCCAACACTCAGCCCTGGAAATGACTCTGTATTTTGCACTGATGCTTCCGTCTTTGCCCTTCCCCTGCCCTTGTAGAATGAGCTCCCTGAGGGCAGGGCCCGTGCCCAGACCGTAGAAGGCCCCCAGGGCCCTCAGCCTCCACTTAGGGGATGCTGAGGAAATCCTCCTCCGTTGGGCTCTGCGCTCCCTTATTCATAACAGGGGGAGAATAATCCTCGACTGTCCGGAGGCTAAACTGGAGATGGCCGAAGAAAGGTCGTTCTTGCTGCCGGCCTCGACAAGGCTGCGTCGTAACGGGGGCCATCGGGCTCTGCCCCGACCTTTGGGGCTCTCCGGGTGCTGCCGGTCACCCCGTCGCAGACCTCGGGCCTGGCCGGGACAGAGGCCCCGGGGGCCCCTCCTGCTGCTGGGGAGGCAGCCCCCGCTCGGGCTCCTGGGCCCTGGGCCCACTCAGGCAGCCAGAGGCCCGTACCTGCACCTGCCAGATTTTCTCGTTCCTGGAGGACACCTCAGTGGCAGTCTCGCTCATGAGGGCGATCAGCATGTTGAGGAGAAGCACGGAGGTGAGAATCACGTAGATGATGAGGACGAAGAGGAAGAAGCCTGGAAAGCTGGAGTGCTCCGGGCCGGACAGGTCCCCGAGCCCAAGGGTCAGCTTGAAAAGGGCCCCCGACGCATTCCCCACGGAATCGTAGGGACAGTGGTCGGGCCCCGGACACGGACCGGACAGGGCCGAGAGGGCTGTAAGAAGAACCGCTATCAGCACTGGAAGGGCCGAGTCAGGGTTTTCCTAGAATATCACATCCACAACCCAATGTCATCTTTGTCCCGAAACCCTCCTCCCATCTTCCCTTTTCCTATCCAGCACAGCCCCCCCCCCCCAGCCCCAGGCTCACAACCTGGACTCTCTTGTCCCCTATATACAATCTGTTGTCAAGGCTTGCCAATTTCATCTCTCAATATCTCTCATCAATATCACCTCTCTATTTCTTGTCAATTCCAGCTTTGTGACATCTCTGTCGATTTCACCTGCCACAGCACCTCTTGCTCATTTCATCTTTGCAAAATCCTTTCTCACTTTCACTTCCGCAACTCTCTGATCAATATCATTTCTATATCCTGTCAATGTCAGTGTTGTGACATCTGTTTATTTCACCACTGCCAGCATCTCTTGCTCATTTCACCTTTGCATTACCTCATCTTTGCAGCATCTGCCAATTCTCTCCCTTCTTTCCTCACATTGCCCCCATCCTGGAGGAGATCCTCACCACCTCTCACCTGGGCTATGGAAATAGGTATCTGGAGGTCTTCAGTCCATCCTCCCCTCAGCCACTATAGCACAGTTCTGTCTCTCTGGGTTTGTCTCTGTCTCTCTGGCGTTATCTCTGTCTCTGTCTCTGGATTTGTTTCTGTTTCTTTTTCTGTCTGTCTCTGGATTTATTTCTGTTTCTCTCTGGGTTTATCTCTGTCTCTCTCTGGGTTTGTCTCTGTCTCTCTCTGGGTTTGTCTCTGTCTCTCTCTTTCATACACACATACCCACACACACACACACACACAGACACACACACACAACTTCAATGACCCCCTTTCTCCTCCAGGAGCAAACACAAAATACAAAACCTGTGTGTCATTCAAAGCCCATCATCATCTCCCCCTGCTACCCTTCCATCCTTCTGACCCCTGACCCCCCAACACGTAATCTTTGATCTGGCAAACACTGGCTCCCTGGCTGTCCCAGGAGTCAGACCCTCCAGCCTCTCTCGGTGCTGAGCATTCTCTCTGGCTCTCTGCCCTCCCTGTCTCCCTCCTGCCCTGCCTGCCCTGGCTGGTGCCGTGCGCAACATCCTGAATCTAGAGTCGGGAAGACACTTTCTTTCCCAAGTCACACACCTGTGCCTGCCTCAGTTTCCTCACTGTGAAGTGGGGAGAATAACAGTGCTCTCTGTCCAGGCTCGTCTTGAGGTCCGCATAAGCTGATCATTGCAGGGCCCTTAGCAAGAGTGCCAGGCACATGGTGCTAAGTGCTGGATGTTATTCTTTGTCATCCACTGAATTCCATCAACTTCCCCATGAATTACTTCCTGGCTATCCTGGGGTGCTTCCTCCCCATTAGACTTTGGGCTCCTCCAGGGCAGGAACTGCCTTTTGCCTTTTTTTGAACCCCCAGCCTTTAGCATAGTCCCTGAGATCATGAGAGGCACTGGATGTTTACTGACTGACTGCAAGCACAGAAATGGCCCCCAGGGGCTGGGACCCAGAGAGTGGTCCTGCAGCTGGGCCCCAGGCTGACCCTTCAGCCCATCAACCGGCTTATCATGCCCCCCCCCTTTTGGAACAGGAAGTAAAATAGTTTGGGAGCAATGGAGACCCCCGTGTGTGTGTGTAAGTGTGTGTGTGTATGTATGTGAGTGTGTCTGTGTGTGTATGTATGTGAGTATGTGTGTGAGAGTGAGTGTGAGTGTGTGTGTCTGTTTGTGAGTGTGTGAGAGTGTGTGTGAGTGTGTGTGTGTGTCTGTGAGTGTGTGTGCGTGTGTGGGAGTGTGTGTGTGTGAGTGTGTGTGTGAGTGATTGTGAGTGTATGTCTGTATGTGTGAGTGTGTATGTATGTGAGTGTGAATGTGTGAGTGTGTGAGTGTGTGTGTAAGTGTGAGTGTGTGTGTGTCTGTGAGTGTGTGTGTGAGTGTGTGTGTGTGTCTGTGTATGTGTGAGAGTGAGTGTGAGTGTGTGTGTATCTGTGTGTGTAAGTGTGAGTGTGTGTGTGTCTGTGAGTGTGTGTGAGAGTGTGTGTGAGTGTGTGTGTGTGTGAGAGAGTGTGTGAGTGTATGTGTGTGAGAGTGTGTGTGAGTGCAGCTGGAGAGAAGCACATCACCCTGGGAAGGCTTAACCTTTACTCACCAGAAGCAAAACCCAAGAGGAAAACCACATATACTAACAGGAACCTGGCCACGTCGTGGAGAATCATCTGAGGAAGCCGAGAGACCCTCCCTTAATCCGAGAGGCAGCCAGACTTGGGACAGAAGGTGCCTAATAATTGCCTGACTGACCCAGGTGGGTCTCAGCTCTTTGGGAAACTCTTGCCCCTCCCCCCCAGGAAACCAGTTAACTTGGGGGGGGGCAGCCCAGGCAGTGGAAGCAGAGTCTCGCGGCCAAGTTGGAGCAGCAGCAAACGTCTCCCGCCCCCCGTTGCCCCGCAGAGCAGACTTGCTGAGCCGAGGGCCCCCAGCCACCTGGCCTGGCCCCCGAGCCCTGTCTGCTTGGGGAGGGCAGGGCGGGGGAGGAGGCAGGAGAGAGACCCAGAGCCGGGGGCACTCGCGGGACCCCCGGAGGCCGCCTGCCGGAGGCCGGCTGAGGTCAGGGCTCACCTTCTGCAGGACCACCGTGTAGATGCCCGTGAGCTTGAAGCCCCGAGAGTAGTAGAGCAGATTGAACCAGCCCAGCACCAGAGCCGGGCTCTGCACCACGGCCGCGGTCTCCGCCCGGCCCCAGGACAGCCCCAGAGAGCAGAGCACCAGCCCGGCCTGGAAGAGACTGAGCCGGGCCGCCTTTGCCTGAGCCGGCCGTGCCCCGCTGCTTGCCCGCCCCCCTCTGGGTGCCCTTCCTCCCTCCTCTCTCTCCCCCCCCAGCTCCCTCTCCTCCTTCCTTGGAGATGGGCCGGCCCCTGGGCCGAGTGCTGGGGTCCTGGCCCCCCTCCGGGCCCTCCCCCCTTCTCCAGCTCCTTCCTCTACGAGGGGGCCCCGCCCCCAGGGCCTCCGCCTGCCCCTCTCTGCGCCCAAGGGAACGCTGGGAGCTGGGCTCTGGCCCCGGGCCGTGCGGAAGGGGGACTGCCCTGACTTACCAGAGCACGTGGAAATAGCTTTGCAGCAGGAAGGGCGCGAGCCGGAAGGGCCTCATCCAGTTGATGTCCAGGCCCTGGGGAGCAGCCCAGCATCCAGCCCTTGGCGGCCCCTCCCCCAGGCCGGAGTCCCAGCCCCTCCGCCCAAGTCAGCCCGGGTGCTGCCCCCCCCCACTGCCCGGCACGCTGCTCCCCGAGGGCAGCCCCCCCTGCGCCCACAAGTGCCCCCCGACTCCTTGTCTGCCCGAGGGGGGGAGGGGAGCCCCAGCCTCAGAGGCCAACTGCTGGGGGGGCGCCCGGAGTCCTGGGCCCAGCGCCTCGGCCCCCGCCTGCCAGACTTACCGTCTTCACTATCATGGCCACGGCCGACAGGAAGACGTACACCTGCCCCCAGATCCTCCAGGGGCTCTCGCTCTGGGTTGGGCCAGGAGACTCCTGGGGGGCAGACACGAGAGCTGGCAAGCTTGGAGCGGTGGGGGTGGGGCAGACCCGGCCCAGCCTGACACTGCTGGCCTTTCAGAGGCCCAGACCTCCTCCCAGCCCGGCCCCCCACGTCTCCTCTGCCTGACCTCCCTCCTCGGGACCCTCGTCTCCTGCCCCGCTCGGCCACCCCCAGGGCCACTGTGCCACCCCCCGGGGCCGGGCAGCCTCCTTGTGCCCCCTTGACCACTGCCGCCCCCCCCCCCCCCCGGGCCCGGCAGCCTCCTTGTGCCCCCTTGACCACTGCCGCCCCCCCCCCCCCCCCCCGGGCCCGGCAGCCTCCTTGTGCCCCCTTGACCACTGCCGCCCACACCGCTTCGGCCACAAGGCTTTGGGGACTGAGCTGCCCCCGGGGTCCCTCTCCTTGGCTGGCCCCGCCTCGGTCCCGGCCTGTCCTGGGCCCACCTTCTGTCTGCTCCTTGGGAGCTTTGCAACATTGTAACCTAAAACGTGGCCCCGAGCCTGCCTTGGCCCCTAAGGGCTCTCTGGGCCCCCAGAAGGAGCCCCCAGCAAGGCCACCCCTGAGGGCGCTTCTGGACCTCTCCCAGCCCCCCCCCCAGCCTGGGGATTCTCCACGTCAGGCCCCGTGGCTGCCCGGGGCCGCCCATCTGACCCTCGGGACCCAGGCTGGTCAGGACCCCCCAGCCCCCCCTCGGGGTGCTCTTGTCCCGGCAGCTCCCTCGGGCCTGGATGGGCACCTCCGTGGGTGGGGGGGAGGGCTCCGGGGCCCCAGGAGCAGGAGGATCACCTGGCTCCCCTCCATCCCCGGCCGCTGGGCCGTGAGCGCCGTGAAAAGCCCGATGTAGCTGAGGTACCAGGCGGTGCTGATGGCGAACAGGGCGCCCGCAAAGGAGGCCCACTTGGCTTGCAGCAGACTCCGCAGGGGCTCCACCACCAGCAGGTCGGAGGCTTTCTGGGGGCAGAGAAGGGCCTGGAAGGCCGCCCTTTGTCCCCCGACTCTCCCGCCGAGCTCCCGGGCCCGCACGGCGGCTTCCACGGGGCCCGGCCCGGCCGCCGCCCCTGCCCCCCTCACCTCCATGTCGGGGTGGAAGGCGACCATCTTGAGGGCAGAGTTGGGCTCCGTGGTGTCCACTTCACTCAGGTCGTACAGGGAGCAGCTTATGGGCCCGTAGGACCACTCGCAGAACTTTCTGCCCAGGTAGGCCATCATGTGTCCCGGGGAGAGCTCTCGGTTTAGGATGCAATGGAACAGCTGGCCGGGAGCAGAGAGCAAGGGGAGGTGAGCGGGGGAAGGAGACGGGGCAGGGGAGGAAGGGGCCGGAAGCGGAAAGAAGGGGGCAGGGGGAGCAGAGAGGCAGGGAAAGGTCACTGCCAAGAGCCAGAGCCCACCCTAACCCCCACTCCTGACAAGCTTCCCTTCTTCCCAGAACTGCCATAGACTGGCTAGTTTTAATGTTTGCCTCAGTTTCCCCATCTGTAAAACAAGGATGACTTTAGCCCCTCCCTCTCAGGACCATTGCAGGGATTAAAGGAGACAAAGTGTGTGTATCCCTCAGCATGGTGTCGGGCACATGGCAATGCTCGCAGAGCCCAGTGAGTCCGGGGGGACCTGGCACAGGGCAGCCCACCAGGCCTGGGGGAGGGGCACAGCCAGAGGCTGCTGGGACCTACAAAGGCCTTTCTTAAACACCTACAGCAGAGTCCCAGATACACTCTGCATTGAGGCTGACTGTACCCCAGAGATGAGCCCTGCCCCCCACAGCCACACCCCCCCACCTCTCATCCTTTCTAACTCCAGCCTACAGGCTTTGCTCTTTGTCCCTGAGGGACTAGCCTGCTCCCTACTTCCAGGGCTAGCATCATCTTTGACTCTAGGGCTGCCCCCAGGGGCTAGCCTGGTTTCTACCTCCCATGGCTGGCCTGGTCTCCGCCCCGGGGTTAGCCTGGTCTCTGACCCTGGGCTAGCCTGGTCTCCACCCCTGGGCTAGCCTGGTCTCTGACCCTGGGGCTAGCCTGGTCCCTGGCAGAGCTACTCTTGCTCCCTTTGCCCAGGGCCCAGTGTATCTCTCTAGACCCCTCCCAGGCTCTGGCAGGAGGTTCCCTGGTTCCCTGCTGGGTGGTCGGCGACCCTCCCCCAGTCCATTGGGCCTGTACCTCGAACTGGCCCTCCTTGGCTGCCAGCTGCAGGGGAGTCAGGCCTTGGAGGTTGCGGATTTTCTCCAGATGGTTCATGGAGGCCGTTCTGTCACTCAGCTGCTTCTTCTCGCTGAGCTCGAGCACCAGGTGATACATGCTGACCATCTCCTGCAGGTTCCGGGCCCTCAGCACCAGAACATGGAGCACGGTGTTCTTGAAGGTGTCCTGGGCCCGCGCCAGGTCGGAGCTACCCCGGCTCATCAGGAACCTCACCATGTCTGGCTGGCAGGTGCAGGCCGCCAGGGACAGCGGGTATTCCCCTGGGAGACCCCGGCAGCCTGTGAGGGACCCGCCCCCAGCAGCCCCCAGGCCCAGGGCAGACCCTGCCTCCTCTCCCAGGGAATAATCCGGGTGATATGTTGGCCCCGGAGGACCTTGGGGAATCTGGGCCACCTGCGCCCGCCCCGTGCCCGTCCCGACCCCTGTGGCCCTTGTCCTGCCCCTGGCTGGGCCCTAACAGGGAGGGGCTGCTGGGGAGGGGGCCTAAGCTCCTTGGTTCTTGCGCCTGCCCCTGGTTCCTTCTCCCCAGCCTTGTGGGACATTGTACCAAAATAGAAGCAATCCTCTGAGACGGGGTTGGGGTGGAAGAACAAGCCCGTGGCCCTGGCCTGAAGGTCAGCCCCCCACTCCACCAGCCGCTTGACAATGTCCTTCAGGCCCCTCTCGATGGCGATGTGCAAGGCTGTCTGTCCTGGGGCCACAGGGAGGGATCAGCCTGTTAACTCCCAGAGGCCCGGGCCCAGCCTCTCTGGCCCTCCCTGTGCCCCTCCAGGCCCTAGAAAAGGGCAGCCCCCCCCAGGCTCATCAGGAGGGCAGCCCCATTCCCCCCCGCCCCGGGCTCAGCATCCTGGCCCCTTTCTGGCCCCTCCAAAGGCACTTGGCTGTTCTGCTTCTCCCCAACCCATTTCACAGATGGCAGCCCCACTCACCGCGATAGACCTTGTCGGTGTAGGAGGCGTTGAGCAGCTCGGGCAGGTCCCCCGAGTCCTGGGCGTGGTGCAGCAGGAGCATGACCATGTCCTCCACGGCTTTCTCCTTCTTGTCCTGAGACCTCAGCAGAGCCTTCATCAGACACGTCTTCCCCGTGACCTCCTCTGTGGGGGGACGATGGCGGCTCACGGCCCTTCTTCCAGGCCCGGCCCTTAGGGCACTGCCACGCTCAGGCCCTTCTGCCGGGCCCAGGTCAGAGCCAGGCTCCCCGGGCAGGCTGTAAGCAGGGGGATGGGGCAGGGATGCTGGGCCTGGAGGGGTGGCCCTGGGCTTTCTGGCCCCCCCTCCCCAGGCCAGGCCCTTCTCACCTAGGAGCTCGGGGCCACTGAGCTTCAGTTTGTGCCGGAGAATCTCCTCCAGCTGCTTCCTCACAGCCTCCAGATCCCCCGCAGCGATGGAGCTGAAGAAGTGCTTTCTGAACCTGTGGCCCACACAGCCGTGACCTTGACCACGTCCTCAGGCCACCCACCCCCACCTTGCAGGGGCCCGCTTAGCTCGGGAGGCTCCTGGAGGCCCAACCCCCCCGCCCCAGACCCACGGCCGCAGGCTGCTTCCCAGTCTGGGTGTCCCGGCGCCTCCCGCCCCTGCCAGCTGGGTCACCCTCAGTCGCCACCATCCTGGCCGGTGGCTGCTTACTCCTGGCAGACCCGGGCCCAGGGATGGGCGGGCGTCAAGCCTGGCTCCCAGAGCTCAGGACCGGCCGGAGTGATCAACCTGCCCACGGATCAAGCTGCCCCCAGCCCTGTGGCTCTCCCTCCTGCCCCTGGGAGAGCCCAAGCCCAGGCTCGGACACAGGGTCACCAGTGGGGGAGGGGTGCACAAGGGGCTGGGCAGGGGGAGGGGCAGGGGGAGAGGGCCCTCGGTGACAGGGCGGCCCACTTACTTGTCCGGCCTCTGCAGATCTAGGTCAGGGACTTTGCCATCCGGGCAGTCTCCCCGGGACTTGCACACCACCTCTGGTCTGTAAGGGAGTCCGTTGTCCCCCAGCTCCTGACTCCGGGAGCCCCCGCCAATTCCTTCTCTCCCAGCTGCCCCTTGCCCCATCCCAGGCTGAGCCTGGGCTTCTTGGGAACAGGGGCACGCCCCTCCCCCCAGGGTCCTTGCAGGGGAGGAGAGACCCGGGAGCAGCCTGAGCCTCCCTCGGCCCTGCTGGAGGCCCTGGCGACATCCAGGCCAACTAAGCAGGCGGGGAAGGGACCATCAGAGTGGCCTCCGACAGCTCTAAGGTGTGGGGGGAGAGCAGGGCCGAGCCTGGTCCTGCTCCGCCTGCACCGGGCCCCAGCCAGAAGGGCTCAGTTGCCGAGGGGACCCCCGGGTGTAGCCCAGCTTCTCCCAGGAATCCCGGCTAAGGAAGGAGCCAACCAGGAGCCAGGAAAATGGGGCTGAGTCTGCTCAGGAAAGGCTTCCTCCCACCAACATCAGTCAGAGAAGCTTATGGGGGGGCAGCTACCCATGCACCGCACCATGCCCCAAGGGGGGACCCACGGATTGTCACTGGGGAGTCAGGACAAGAAGCCCCCCCAGAGCTGAGAGGCAATTTTACCTGATATCCATCTGTTCCTCCAAAGTTCTGCAAATAATCTTAAGGTCATCCTCCTGGCTGCAAAGAGAGTCTGATCTCTAGTATCTGGGGGGGGGCAGGTTGGTCTCCTGTCCCCTCCCCATTATCTTGGGTTGGAAGGGGGTCCCTCTCAGGTAAATTGTAAGGGGGCCAGAGTGTGTGAAAAGGGAGGGCGGGAGTCTCCTCCCTGGCCACCGGCCTCCACCTTTCTTTCGGTATAAAAACAAGTGTTCAGCCCAAAGACAGGCAGGGACGAACTCATGGGAATGCCAGGTCTGTGCAGGCGCTCAGCAGGGGGGGACAGGGGCAGACCGCGGGGGCTTTCAGCAAATGTGCCCACGTTCACACGCATATCTAGACACCCAGGCCTGCTCCGACATATGCAGCTTCCCTAAGTTCTCCTCCGCTTGCTAGCACCCACGGCAGATGTGGGACACAGTCCAGGGCCAGCAGACTCAGGATCCCTCCTTAAGGGGCACCCATGTGGGGAGTAAAGCCAGATTCCCTTGAAAACCACAGGAACCCAAGTCTCTGAAAGGAATCTGATGGAATGAAACCCCTCTCCAGTTCAAGATAGATTGGAAAAAATTGCAAGGAAGGTCTGCTTCACTGGAGTGAAAAGGGTGTTCAGCCCAGCTCAGACTCTGGGAAAGCTAATAAGAGGATCTTAACTACAGCCAATCAGCAACTGAGACCCTCAGTCCTAGCTCAGGAGAGGAGCAGATCAGTGGGGCAGCCTGCAGTCCCAGCTCAGAAGATAAATTCTGGGAAACCAGGCTATTTCCTGGAAAAAAAAAAAAAAAACAGGGGCCCCTGTGCTCAAAGACAAGGCTCAGAGCTGCTTGGGATAGCATCCCTTTATCCCAGGAGCAGAGTTTGACCTTAAAAGTAAAAAAAGAGGAAATGCTAAAAGAAAAGGCAAGAAAATGAACAAGAAACAGAAAAGAACCTTGATCATATAAAGCTACTGTGGTGACAGGACAGATCAAAACACAGACTCAAATGAAGATAGAATGTCCGCAGAAGAAATATCAGAATGAGGTAAATGTGCCTGAAGCCCAAAGAGGCTTCTTGGAAGTGCTCAGAAAAAAAAAAAAAAAAAAACCACTTTATTTTGTCTTTAAATAAGAGAGATTAAAAAAATGAGAAAAAAAAATGAGAAAGGTATGCATGAGCAAGTCAGCAGCTTGGAAAGGGAAGGAAAAAGTTTTCTGCAGAAAATAACTCCTTAAAAAGTAGAATTAACCCAATGGAAAAAAGATACAAAAGTTTACTGAAATAAATCATACATTATAAACTAGAACAAGGCAAATGGAAGCTAATGACTGTGAGACAGCAAAGAAAATAAAAGGAATGGAAAAATGGAAGAAAATGTGAAATGCCTACTGGCAAAACAGCTGACCTGGAAAATAGATCCAGAAGAGACAATTTTACCTTCCAGAAGAAGGCCATGACCAAAAACAGAGTCTGAATAGCATTCTACAAGAAATCATTAAGGAAAACTTCCTTAGATTCTAGAAATACCGGGGAAAATATTCATTGAAAAAATCCATTGATCTCCTTCAGAAAGAAATTCCACAAGGAAAACCCCAAGAAAGACTGTTGCAAAACTCCAGAACTACAATCTCAAGAAAAAAATACTGCAACTGTCAGACAAAAATGATTCAAATATCAAGGAGCAACAGGCAAGATTACCCAGGATCTGGCAGCTTCTACAATAAAGGATCAGAGGGCCTGAAATACCATATCCCAGAAGGCAATGGAGCTAGGGATCAAAACCAAGAATTTACTATTCAGCAAGACTCAGCATCATTTTTCAGGGAAGAAGATGGAACTTCAATGAAGTCATAGACTTTCCATCATTTCTATTGAAAAAAAAAAAAACAGAACTAAACAGAAAATTTAACCTACAAACATGAAAGTCAAGAGAAGCATAAAAAACAGGGGGAAATATATATATATATATATAATTTAAAGATCAAACTGTTTTCATGTGTAGATGGGAAAATAATATCTGTAACTCTTGAAAACTGTCATTGGTATAGAGAAAGGGGCACCACATGGATGAAGGGTGTGGATGTGAATGGAGTCTGATATGATGACATCAAAGAAAAAGGGGTGGAAAAAGGTCTATACTGGAAGAAGAGGAAAGGGGAGGTACAATGGGACAATTAGATCACAAGAAGAGGCACAAAGGACTTATTACAATCGAGGGAAAGGAGGGAGAGGGATAAACATTGTCTGAAGCTTGATCTCATCAGTTTTGGCTCTAAGAGGGAATAACAATCGTTCAGTTGGGTAGAGACATTTATCTAACCTTATAAAGAAGTAGGAGGAAAAAGAGTAAAAGAAAAGGAAAGGACGGGATAAGAGGGAAGGGAAACACTAGGGGAAAAGGTAAGAGAAGGGGGAAAGGGGTGATAGAAGAAAAGGTAGTTGGTAGAGGGGATTAAAAAACACTACTAAGAGAAAGGAGGGATGTTAGGAAATACTGGGTAGCCCTGAAGTCAGGAGAACCTGAGGTCAAAATCTGGTCTCAGACACTTAACACTTATCAGCTATGTGACCCCAGGCAAGTCATTTAACTCCAATTGCCTCAGAAAAAAAAATATGACTAAGGACAGGGTGGAAAGAGAGGACAAAAGTATATACAGGGGAGAAAATAGAATGGAGGGAAATAGAAAGCTGGTAATCTTAACTGTGAATGTGAATGGGATGAACTCTTCCATAAAATGGAAGTGAATAGCAGAATGCATTAAAAATCAGAACCCTAAAAGGGGTAAGGGATCCACATGCACACAGGCAGGCAAATGTGCCCATGTGCACACACAGAGCGACACCCATGCCTGCTCACACATGTGCAGCTCCCCCAAGTTCTCCTCCTCTGGCCAGCATCTGCTCCAGATGCAGCTGGTCTGGGGGACTCAGTCCGGGGGCCAGACTTGCCCTTCTTGTCCTCCTCCCCCCAAAACCCCACCGCAGCCGACCCCAAATAAGGCCACCTGGGATCTGTGTCCCAGGACAGCCCTGAGTGTGCGCCCTCGAGGAGGGGCTCCCTGGCTGGTGCTAGGAAGCCCTCCTCCCCTGTAGATCCCAGGATCTCAGAGCTGCAAGAGGCCATGGAGGCTGCCTTCTCCACCTTATGGCTGACCCAGGGTTTCCTCCATCACGTCCCTGCTCAGTGGTCACTCTCCCAGCTAAGCTTCACGTGCTGACCACCAAGGAGGGGCGCCCCCTGTCCTGAGGCAGCCCCAACTGCCCTACTTTGGGAAAGTACAAGCATTGTTCCTGACATCGCTGAGAAATCATACTTTGAGAAACTGTATCTGGGGGTGCTAATTACTCCTGAGATAAAGTGGCTTTATCTGAGTGAACAGGGCTGGGACAGGGGACCTCCCTCCTCCGGGACCTGGTTTCCATCAATGCTACCACAGTCCTTGTGGCTCGGTGCCCAGGACCTGTTGTTTCATCGGGTGCAGGGAGGAGGGTGCTTACCTGCCCGGGCTGTGGAGTCCGGCGGAATCCGCCTCATGCTCCAGGGACGTTTCTTCCTGGACCTCGGAAACATCGAAGCATCTGCACAGACACGTTTGACACTGCAGCACCCCACCTGGAAGCCCCAAACCCCTGCCCTCCCCCGGCTTCCCCCTCTCCTCATCCCACGGGCCTCAGGCCTCCCAGCTGCAGGGGAGGGGGAGAGCTGGGGTTTCCTCTGCTCATAAAGGGGCTCTGTTTGGGTGTGGACAAAAGGGGAACCCCAGAGGAGGCGACGGGAGCTCCATCTGTGCCCCTTCATGGGGAGAGCCTTGGCTGGGCCGGCCAACGGGCATGGGGACAGACACTTACTGGGGGAGGCTGGGCTCCGGGAGCAGAGGTTGCAGGAGAACAGAGGAGAGATCCCCAGGTTCTGGGTCCAGAGACTCATTCGGGTCCATGTGCAGGCCGTGCTGTCTGGGTCCAGGCGGGAAGGGGAGCCAAGAGAACAGGAGGAGAAGCTTCCTTGGGTCTCTACACTCCAGCCAGGAAGGGTGAGGTCCTTGATACTGATAGGCTGCAATCTGTTCTCTGGAACCAGAAGCAACTACACCCAGAGCAAGAACACTGGGAAATGAATGTAAACTTTTGAATTTTTGTTTTTCTTCCCTGGTTACTTTTACTTTCTGAATCCACTTCTTGTGCAACAAGAGAACTGTTCGGTTCTGCACACATATATTGTATCTAGGATATACTGCAACATATGTAACATATATAGGACTGCTTGTCATCTGGGGGGGGGGAGGGAGGGAGGGGAAAAGTCGGAACAGAAGTGAGTGCAAGGGATAATGTAAAAAATATTACCCAGGTATGGGCTCTGTCAACAAAAAGTTATGATAAATAAAAATAAAGGGAAAAAAAAACTAGTTCTAGAATTTTGCCAGAGATAGTCCAGAGTCCAATAGTTCAGAGACTGTGCCATGTGCTTGCTTGAACACTCTGACATCTAAATATAGCTTTTGATATATGGGAACCAGATGGTGCAGAAGGAGATGAGCTTTGTTTAGGGTCACACAGGGTCTTCTCCATTAGAACGAGACCTCCCTGAGGCCAGAGACCACCCTGCTTGTGTGTGGAACCTGAGCACTTGGTACACAGTAAGAACCAGCATTTATTAAGTGCCTACTATGTGCCAGATGTACACTATCTATTCAACTTTCCTCTTTTCTTCTCTCCTTCCTTTCCTTTCTCAATGACTCTCTGCCTCCTCTTTTTCTTTTCCACTCTCCCCTCCCCTCTCTCTCTGTCTCTGTCTCTCTCCATCTCTGTCTCTCCCCCATCTCTCCTCTCTCCCCCTTTGGTCTCTGTCTCCTTCTCCCTTTTCTCTCTCTTTGTATGTATCTCTCTTTCTGCCTTTGTGCATCTCTGCCTCTGCTTCTGTCCCTGTGTGTATGTGTCTGTCTCTGTCTTTTCCTTCTCTGTCTGTCTTTCTCTCATTCTCTCTCTCTGATTCTCCCTCCCTCTGTGTCTCTCCTCTGTCTCTCTCTGTCTCTGCTTATTTCTCTGTCTCTCTCTCTCTGTTTCTCTCTCTCCCTCTGTCTCTCCCTCACTGTCTCTCTCTCTCTCTTTCTATCTCTGTCTCTCTCTCTATTTATCTCTCTGTGTGTGTGTCTCTGTCTCTCTGTCTCTCTCTTTGTCTACCTCTGTCTATATTTTTCTGTGTGTGTCTCTGTCTCTCTGTCTTTTTCTCCTTCTTTCTCTGTTTCTCTCTTTCTACCTTTCTGCCTCTGCTCTCTCTGTCTCTCTGTTTTTGTATTTGTGTCTCTGTCTCCATCTCTGTCTCTCTCTCTCTCTTTCTATCTCTCTCTCTCTATTTATCTCTCTGTGTGTGTCTCTGTCTCTCTGTCTAGCTCTCTGTCTCTCTCTGTCTGGCTCTGTCTCTATTTTCTGTGTATGTGTCTCTGTCTCTCTGTCTTTCTCTCCTCCCTTCTCTGTCTCTCTCTTTCTGCCTTTCTGCATCTCTGCCTCTCTCTCTACCTCTGCCTCTGCCTCTGTGTCTTTCTCTCCTCCCTTCTCTGTCTCTCTCTTTTTCTACCTTTCTGCCTCTGCTCTCTCTGTCTCTATCTGTCTGTCTCTGTATTTGTGTCTCTGTCTCCATCTCTGTCTCTCTCTCTTGCCCCCGCTTTTCTCTCTACATCTTTGCCTATGTTTGTTTCCCTCCTCTCCCCCCCTTCCCTTTCTGTCTCCTAGTCCCAGAAAGTGACCTTCAGAACTAGTCCCGATAGAATCCCTAAAGTAGTCAAAGGAAGCAAGCAGAGGCTATAAAATGGCTCAAGTGGAGGCTGGCCAGCAGCCATAAAACCCATCAGGAGGCTGGGGTCTCTCAGTTCCCAGGAGGCCCTGATTGCAGTCTCCTCCAGACTCACGGTTCTGGATTTGGGTGGGGGATTTGGCTCAGCAGAGATGTGCCGCCTCCTCTCATGATGGCCTTCAAGGCTGCTTCTGCCTCCAAGGAGCCATCGCTCTCCAAGGATCTCAGCATTCTCTGGCCTCGAGGTTATTCTTTCCCTCTCCCCTCCCCAGAACTCCCACAGTTCTGTGGGCAGACACCAGCACTGGGAGCGGGGCCACTGCTGCATCGGGGGCCCCTGGAGTCCTGGATCCTGAAGGAGCCTGCCTCTTTCAGGTCTCATGGGGACCTGAGCCTGAAGCCCCTGCTCGGAGGCCCCGTTTTCAGGGAGCTCGCTCTCTCCCCTCCGAGGCAGCCCTCATCGGGAGGGAGGTCCCCGGCCGCTCCCTTCCCACCTTTGTCCCTGGGTCTGTCCTCTGGCCCCTTATTTTCTGGCTCTGGCCCACGATCCCGAGCTGGGTGGGGGCGAGCATGCCATCTGCTCCTTTGTCCCGCCCCGCCCAGCACCGCGATCCCCTCAGGTGCGTGGCTCCTCCACCAGGTCCCCGGACATCCGGCTACGATGTCCTCCAGCACCCCCTTCTCTGCCTCCCACTAGAACAGTGCCATGTGCTCGCTTGAACACTCTGACTGGGCAGGCAGTGTAGAGCAGTAGATAGAGAGCCTTCTCTGAGCCGGGAAGACCTGATTCAAGCTCTGCCTCCAGCACATCGCTGGCTGTGTGATCCTGGGCAAGACACTTGACTTTTGGCACATTTACACTGCTCTGTGCCCACCCTACCATATGCCTGCCCTGGCCTGCCCTACTCTCAACACCCTGTCCTGGGCCTGAATTACATGCCCACTCTGTCAAGTGCCCCTCCTGCTTTGCTATGTGCCCATCCTGTCCTGTGCCCTCCTTGCGTTGTGTGCACCCTGACCTGCCATGTACCCACCTTTGCATGTGCCCACCCTTCCCTATGCCCAGTCTCCTGAATGCCTGCCCCTGTGCCCACCTTGTTATATGCCTGCCCTGCTATGTGCCCTCCCCACGTTTCCCTTTCTTTTGGGCCTGGTTTTGGCTCCATTATCACTGCCCCCTCCTCCCCAGTCTTCCCTTGAAGCCCC
>NC_067400.1:2438686-2551186 GCF_016432865.1 Antechinus flavipes
GAAAATAAAATACTGTTACAAAATCAGTGTCACAAAATTACAAGGAGCAAGGTTGACCTCTAAGAAAAGCTAGTGAATGTTCCCTCTTCCTACCTCTGCCCCTGTATGCAGTGTATTACACCACTAGCCCCCCACCTCTGCAAAGGAAGGAGCATCCCTGTCTTTTCTTTGGGAAAAGCTTGGCTTCCGTCATTTCCGAGGAATCGGACTCCATTGTTCGCCGCGTCGTTGCCATCCTGGCTGTTGTTTTCCTGGTTCTGCTTATTTTGCTTTTCAGGTCACCCAGTCTTCCCTTGTTCCATGCAGGCGCGCCAGTTGCTGAGCCACTCCCTGGTTGACACGTGTCTACCTTGTTTCCAGGGCTTTGCTACCACAAGAAGGCTGATGGTCATGTATTTGGGTCCCTACTTTTTGATGTGGACTAGCCCCGGCATCTCTGGGTCAAAGGCTTATCTAATGTAATCACTCTTTCACCTGCTTCTGGATCGCTTTCCAGAACGGTTGTACCAATAACAGCTCCAGCATCAGCCCATTGATCTAGGCCTGTCTTAGGCAGTCTGGGAGGGGAAGACCTTCGGTATCTGGCCAAAACGGAGATGATGCCATTTACATTCACTGTGGGCAGATCAAGACCTAAACCATGACCAAGCGAGGCTCGAACCGGCTCCAATTGTTGGTCAATCCGGGAGAGCCGGAGGGATTTGAGTTGAAGGCATCGTCCTTAAAAAAGAGATCTAGCTGGTGAAACTCAAGATATCTTGGGAGGTTTCAATGCTGGGGAAAAAAAAAACTTGGTCCCTCCCAGATAAGGATATGATATCTTATGAAGAAAGAAGGGAGGGAGGAAGGGAGGGAGGAAGGAAGGAGAGAAAGTTAAGATATAGGTCAGGATGACTCAGCGTGGCTCTGGATACAGTGCGGGACCTAGGCCTTTTGAAGCTAAGGCCTTTGGCAGGTCTCAGTTTGACTGGGGCAACACCCATACAGGGATTCGGGCTAGGTAAGAAAAGAGACAGAGAATGGCCTCTTTTACCTAGTTAAAAGAAGTCAGACTGGAAGAGGAAATTCCCAGCATCCTGCTACCTCCATCCTTGACTGGTCTACCTCCTATCCCCTAACTGGAAGGCCGGCCACCCAACACCTTCACTTGGGGAGGACAATGCCTCCATTCTGTAGTTGCTGTTCTGCCCGGGAACTCCAGGAACAAGATGCCCCCCGCCCGCCATGCTGGGTACTCTCTGCCCTCCTTGTTCCCCTGCTTTTCTGCCTTTTGTGTGTCTCTCCTCGCCCATTAGCTTGTAATCTCCTTGAAGGCAGGGGCTGCCTGTCTTTTTATTACTTGTAACTGCAGTGCTCAGCACTGTGCCTGCTATGGCACTTAATCTTTACTGGATTGGCTCGGGGAAGCTTCTAAACCATTTTCCTTGGCGTCGTCAGCCCGGAGAACGCATTGTTCTCCTGGTTTTGCCCATTTCATTCCCTCTTAATCCCACAAACCTTCCTGGATTTCCTTGAAACCATTCCTTTCGTGATTGCTCACAGTGCAATATCATTCATATGATCATAAATTATTCAGCCATTCCCTAAGTGATGGGTATCCTGTGAGTTTCAGGTTCTTTGTCACTACAAAATGCTATGTATATTGTTGTACATATGGGTTTTTCCTCTTTCTTTGCTCTCTTTAGGCATGAGGGCAGGGATAAAGTGACTTTTTTATCCATTTCCTTTGATTATCAATCGGGGAATGATTCTTTTCTTATAAAATTGAACTTTGAAAATCAGAACTTTATGAGAGAAACTTTCTACAAATACTTTTCTCAGTGAACTGTTTGCCTTCTAATATTAACTTATTAGTTTTGTTTATACAAAACCTTTTAAATTCCATGTAATCCAAATTGTCCATAATATCTTATGTGATTCTCCCTATCCGTTGTCCAGATGTGAACTTGTCCTCCTTTCATAGATCCAAAGGACAGTTATTTCATTATTCTTTTAATTTGCTTATGATGACTTTTTATATCCGTCATGTGTTCATTTGCAGTTAATGTTGGTATACAGTAGCAGATGTCCTAGATTGAATTTCTGTTTTCTGGATTGAATTTCTGCTAAGCCACTTTTTTTGTTTTCCCAGAAATTTTGGTTAAAACCTGCCTGAATCTTTGCTTCAGTAGCTGAGGACTTGGGTTAGCTGAACAATAGACCACTAGTTTCATTTACTTCTATATATCATATACATCATCTATTCCATTGATTGCCCATCTAATTTTTAATTAGCACAAAATTGTTTTGATAATCCCTGCTTTGTGGAATAGCTTGAGATCTGGGGCTAGGAGGCCCCTTCTTTGGACTCTCCCTCCATTATTTCCCTTGAGACTTTTGACCTTTTGTTTCTCTAGATGAATTTTGTTATCTCCCTTCCCTCTCCCTCCTCCCCCACCCAGATCTTCTATCTTTGGGATTTTGATTTGTATGGCACTGAATAAGGAAATTAATGTAAATGGCATTGGAATGTTTATATATTGGCCCAGCCCACTCTTAAGCAATTCCTACTTCTCCGATCGCTCTTTCTTACATCAAGAATGTGGGTAATTGTCTCCATGTTGTTCTTAGGTACTTTATACGTTTGGCCATTATTTAAAGTGGAGCTTCTCCACCTGTGTCTTCCTGGGGGAATACTTCGGATTCATATCATTCCCCCTTTTTTTCTTTAGGCTCCACATCTCCCCACTTCTATAGACAAGCCTGAGACCAAATCTCCCCTCCTTCGTCCACGTGGTCCTTCCTATGCGAATGGCCAGACCGAACTCCTCCGGGGAATTCTAGTTCTCATTTCAGAGACGTTCCAATGGGGGGGATGTGTCCCTGTGCCTGCACTGGAACCTTCTAGAGCCTTCTTTGTAGAGACAGGATGTCCTCCCCTGCCTAAACTCCCATGAGACACTAAAAACCGCCCTGCGAGGCAATAGGCTGAGTGCTGCATTTGGGGGCAGAGGGCTGGGGTCACATCCGACTTCTGATGATTCCTATTGGGCCACCTCCTTTAGGCAAATCACTTGACTTCCCTGGGCGTCAATTCCCCCATCTGTAAGACTGGACTAGTTCCCTTCCATCTCCAGATCCCGGGTCTCCTGGCCTTATGGCCTTGCTTCAGAGGTCCATGACTTCGTCCATTCTATGATTCCCTTCGTGGCCCTCAGAATATAGATCCCCGGCCTTTGCCAGACCGCCCTTGAAGCCTTCCGGTTTGGAGGGACCCGACCTCTATGGGCCTGGCTATTCTGCCCTTGGGTTCCCCCATCCCCTCAGCCATACTGAGGCTCTGGAGGAGGACATAGGGGAGACAGTGGTCCTTGGAGCGATGGATAAAACTCCCCCCTCCCCAGTCAGCATTAGGATTGGGGGAACCAAGGATCCCCCCATTGTCCTCCCCAGGATCCCCCCATTGTTCCCAGGATCCCTCCATTGTCCTCCCCAGGATCCTCCCGTTATCCCCCCCAGGATCCCCCACACTTCTCAGGGCTCAGTCACTCGGGCAACGACCCCATTTCCTGGAGAATGGAGCATGTTTGTCATCCCAGAGGAGGGGCCCGACTGCGGCACGTTCTTTCAAACTCTGAAAACCTGTTTAGAGGTTTTGAAAATGACCTGGTTTTGAACAAACATAAATGAGGAATTGAAATGTTTTTACAATCTAAAAAAAGAAATTGGCACAAGCAGGTCAGTGGGGATCCACGCAGCCCTGCTGCCCCAGAATCCATAGCGGGGGAGGCTGTCGGGGGTGGGGACGCCAAGGAACAAAACTGCAGGGAGTGAAGGGAAGGGGAGGGCTGGACAGGGAAGGGGAAGGCTGGACAGAGAAGGGAAGGGCTGGACAGAGAAGGGTTGGACTGGACAGAGAAGGGTTGGACTGGACAGAGAAGGGTTGGACTGGGCAGGGAAGGGTTGGACTGGACAGGGAAGGGGAAGGCTGGACAGAGAAGGGTTGGACTGGACAGGGAAGGGGAGGGTTGGACAGAGAAGGGTTGGGCTGGACAGAGAAGGGTTGGACTGGGCAGGGAAGGGTTGGACTGGACAGAGAAGGGGAGGGCTGGACAGAGAAGGGTTGGACTGGGCAGGGAAGGGTTGGACTGGACAGAGAAGGGGAGGGCTGGACAGGAGGGCCTGGCAGGTGGGGTCAGCCAGCTCAGCCCAGTCAGCTGACCTCTCTGGCCACAGGCTTTACTGAGGATGAGGATTAAGAAAATGTGCCAGGCCTTGGACTAAAAGGTTCCCTGCTGAAATCCTACATGGAAGATCCCAGCATTCAGGACCACAGATCATAGCTTTCTCAAGGAATCTTAGAGAATGATCCCTGACAATGTAAAGAAGAGGGAAATGGGCAGAGGAAGACTCCCTGGTCCAGTAGGGAAGGTTCTGGAGTTGCCTTGGGGGGGGTTCCTCCCCCCACAATGCAGCAGGGGCCTGCCTGCCCAGAAGGACTTGGGAGTCTGACTAAACAAAAAAGACTTGGAAGCGGAGGGAAGGGTGGCAGAAGAGCCCGTGGCCTAGCCAGATGGCTCTGGGGTCCCTGCCAATGTGGTCTTCAGCCGCGCTCCAGCAGAGGTTCTGTCCCGGCCCCCAGAGTGCCTGGAAGCCCAGCAGCCTTTGTGGCTGTTCCTGTGCGCCCTAGAACAGAGCCCTGGGGGTGGTAGCAGAAGGTGGGCCCTGACCCTCCGAGCCCCCTCCTCCCCCCCGATAGGCAGGCCACAGGCTGGCTCAGCACCAGCCAGTGAGGGCCACGAGGGCCGGGGCGCAGGTGACAGGCGGGTGTCTTTAGCTTCCATCTGGTCTGTAGTGGACTGACTGGGTGCACTGTCCTGGCCCAGGACCTGAGGCTGAGCCGTTGTCACTGTCCTTGGTGCTGACCGTGCCCTCCCTGCTGGGCCTGAAGAGCAGGAGGGGGAACGAATGGAGGCTGGTTTCAGCCCCCGCTGGGACAACAAGCCAGGGGCCAGTTAGCAAGCTGAAAGACCCGGAGCAGGAGGCTCCGGCAGACACAGGACCAGACCAGTGGCCTCAGCCCGAGGAGCTGGATGCCAGTCCTTGGACGCCTAGGCCTCGGTGGGTGGGTCTTTGCTAAGTGCTGACCGTGTGCCAGGCGCTGTGCTGAACTCGAAGCCCTCCCTTACCGCTGCTGCCCAGCACAGGAGGAGCCCCTCCGAGGTTTCAGTCTCCTGGGAGCTTTGCAAGCCCACACTAGAGGGCAGCTTGGTGGGGGGAGGAGGGAGGGCTGCTTTCTCCACGTCCAGACTTGACCAGAGGCCTCGGAAGCCCTTCCTGCCCCGGACATTGAGCTCTGCCACCCCACGAATTCTTTCTGCCCATCGCCGGTATTGGGCCCGGTGGGCGTGGGCTGTGACTCTGGGCACGACGGGGCTGGTGGAGTGCACGGGGGAGGCGCCCGGAGGAGGGGGGCCGTCACTGGTGGAGCGCTGAGGTCACTGCTTGGACATGGGCGAGGGGCCTGGAAGCTCTGGCCATCCGCAGGCTCCAGCCTGGAGTTTCCTGGCAGCCTGCATTGGCTGCTCTTGGGTTCAGTGTTCCTTGGCCCCTATAAGGCATCAGGTCAGTCGACCATGCGGATTGTAACTGACCCATGTACTTACTCACCATGAGGTGGGGGTGGGGTGGGAAGAGAGGGATGATGGAAGGACAGGGGAGAAAAGCCTGGTTTGGGTGACTGGAGGCAATGGGGAGCCAACGATGGCTCTTGTGCAGGAGGCTGACTGCTCTCGGACAGCTCGGTGAGGGATGGATGGGAGGGAGGGGAAGGGATGGGGACAGGGAGGCCAGTGACAAGGGTTTGGGCTGCAGTGGTCTCTCAGTCACAGGGACCCCTCGGGGACAGGCTGGATCCCTGCAACCCCATCAGAAAAGCCCTTTGGGAACTGAACTACAGCCAGGGGCCCGGGCTGCTGCTTCGCCCAGGACGGCCGGCGTGGACGTAGCTCTTTGTGGCTCGTTGGTTGGCCCTGCAAAGAGCTCAGTGGCGGGCCTTGGTCACAGCCTCCACCAAGCAGGGGAGGCTGGAGTCAGTGTTCACCTAAGTCTTGGCAGATATTCCCCACAGGCTTAAGGGTCAGAGCTGGAAGGGTCCTCTGAGGCCCTCGCGTGCAACCTCCTTCCTCGTCTGACAGATGAGGAAACTGAAGGGTAGGAAGTGGGACTTGAACCCAGTACCTCTGAGTGCAGAGCCCCCCCCCCCCCCCCCCCCCCCCCCCCCCTGCCAGGCTACCCTCCAAGCCAGGAGGTCCCAGCTTCCAGTCAATGGATCAGGAGCCTCGCCTGCTCCTCTGACCTTGAGTCCCTGCCAGGCGAGGGAGGTCTCTGGGGAACGGAGCTGGCGGCCCCCTTCTCTCCCCGGGAGACGACTGCGGGCAGGTGGGAGAGCGCCCGGGCCCCTCCTTCAGGGCAGCAGCGCAGCTCTGGGCCCGCTGGAGCAGAGGAGTGAGGCGGAGGCTCCCTGCGCCGGAAACAAGACATCAATCAGGCCGGAGCCGCTTCCTGAATCCCAAGCAGGCTCCAAGCCCCGGGAGGCTGCCTTCTAATGGGGCCTGGGGGAATGTCCTGGGTCGGGGAGGGGGGTCACTGCGGCTGCCCATTCACTTACAAACCGAACATGAAAACCTCGGGCTTTGTTACAGCTTTATTTCTGTGGCGGATGTTTCCCAGTTAGATTTTTAATTTAATGTAACGTTCTCATTTTTCCTGTTCCATGTAAAAGGCAAGTTTTTAACATTCGTTTAAACAAATTTTTAATTCTCTCACCTAGCGCCTAGACACAGGCTGTGTGTGCAGTCGTACAAAATCCTTCCTTATTAGTCATGTTGGGGAAGAAAACCGATCCCCGATCCCTGATCCATGAAACCCGATCCCTGATCCCCGATCTCCGATCCCCGATCCCCAGAACAACAAAGAAAGCACCAAGAAGTCTGCTGGAGTCTGCATTCAGCCGCCCTCAGTCTTTCTCTGGAGGTGGCTGGCGCTTTTCTTGGAGAGGCCTCGGGGATCGTCTTGGATCACATACTGCTAAGTCGTTTCCAGTTGACCATTGAACTAGTTGAAATTCTGAATCCGTTTTAATCTGGTCGCGCTCCGTTGGGGAGTGTCGCTGGCCTCAGGTGTCCCTGGGACAATACCTCGGTTGGACCACCTGCTTGGGAGAGTAATTCTAATATTCCCCGTTTTCCTCCCAGATTTCTCTCTTTCTCTTTCTCTCTACTTGCTCAGGCTCACACAGCCAGGACATGTCAGATAGCGTCGGAGATCCGATTTGAACTGATCCTCCTGACTTCAGGGCTGGAGCTCTGACCACTGCGCCACCCAGCTGCCCCACAGATTTCTTTTGGATAGACTTTTCTTTTAAAGGGACCTTCCTTTTAAATCGAACTTCTGATTAAACCAAACACAGAAGGGAAACCAATCGAGCAATCCACAAGCATGTATTAAGCACACCCTGGGTGCCGGGTACCGGGCCAGGATCGGGGAGGCGGAGATTAGAACGGAACAGCCCCTGCCCTCATGGAGGTTTCTTTAGCCGGGAGAGGGAAATGCTTTGGCAGCTGGTCTACTGAGGCAGGAAGCAGCTCCCTGTGTGACTCTGTATCGGCAGAATAGATTCTGGTTCGATAATCCAATGTATTAAGTGGCTATTGGGTTTCAGGGATAGTTCCAGGAATGGGACAAATATAAAGGCCCGTCCCGGGGCGGGCGAGGGGACTTGCTGGGGCCGAGCTCCCAGAATCCTCCCTCAGAATGGCGCAGGATCCTCTGCAGAAGTGCTCGGATGGGAGAGGGTTTGACCAGCTGGAGAGCGAGGGAAGGGGAACTAAGAGGCCTGGGAGGGGAGACGGGCTCCAGACCGTGGAGAGCCTGAAACGGAGCCGGAGGAGCCTGGATTTCGCTGCTAGCAGCAAAGGTAAGTGCAGCAACATTTGGAGCCGCGAGATAACGCAGCACGTCGGCGTCTCCAGAATACCAATGTGCCGGCCGGGCGCAGGGCAGCTTGGGAAGGAGGGGGCCGCGAGGAGGTGATTGCCACGTGAGCTCCGGCTTCATGCAGGAGAATTTGCTGCTGGCTAGGGGCCAGCCAAGGGGCCCCGGAGCTCGCATGGACCCCCAGGGCCCTTTCCTCCTGAGGTCTCCCCGCCTCGACGTCTCTCCATCCTTCCTGAAACCTGGGCCCGCGGGCTCTGTCTCCTTCCCTCCCTGCCTGAATGTGCAGAAGCTCCCCTGTGCCCCTCCCCAGGGCAATCCTGTAAGTCCTGGACGCTGGCACAGGCTTCTGGGCACGCCAGCCCGTTTGATTTCCCGTGAGTCCTTTCTGGGTCCTTCCTAAGTAAATGCACTCTCGTTGTTTGGGAGGGGCGGGTCATCCTGCTTTTTCTCCGACGCCCCCTGTCCTGGTCAGTGACTGTCCTAAACCTTCTCTCCTCTCCTCTGAGCCAGTTGCAGCTCCCTCCGCCTCTGCACACGTCCTGGCTTCCTACTGTCGGGGAAACTCAGGAAAATCTGCCCTTAGTCATCTCCCTGATCTACTTAACTACCTTCCAGCCCCTGTCTCATGTCTGCTCCTCCTCCTGGGCTACCATCGTTTGTTAAGCACCTACTGTATACTTGTCTACGTTGTTTTCTAGTCATTGTGTTGGGCACCTGGGGTACAAAGAAAGGTGAAAGTGCTTCCTGATCTGTAGAGCTCCCAGCCCACGGGAAAGACAACGTGGAAACAGCCTTGGACTTCAATAATGTCCTGGGGAGAATGGGCAGAGGGCCAGGGCTCTTCCCAATGACGTAATAATCATGAAGGGAGATGGCCAAGGCTTCCTGTAGGAGGGGGACTTTGCCAGAGGAGTCAGGAACAAGGATGAGGAGGGAGGGTGTCCGAGGTGGGAGGCACAGCATGGACCTTGCCCAGCGTCGGGAGAGGGAGCGCCAGCAAGCCAGGGCGCTGGCTGTCGGCTCCTTGGGGGCTAAGGAGGCTGGGGGGGGGGGAGTCTGGGAAGAGCTTTCAAAGCCAAATACATGATTTCCTCTTTAATCCTCCAGGCAATAGGAAACCCCGGAGGTTTGTTTTAAATTTCTAAATATTTGTGTTTGTATTTGATGACATGGGGTGGGGAGAGAACAGCCAGCTTGGAATGTCGGTGGGTAGCCGAGTGGGGGATGGGTTGGAGTGCAGAGAGGCTGGGAGCCCCCATCGCCCCTCCCCAGCATGGGGGTGGGGGGTGAGGACTCAGCCCTGCAGGGTGGAGGGGCAGAGGGGAGAAAGGGCCATATGTGAGAGCTCTCCCTCTTCCTTTGTCCTTAATCGCATCTCTCTGTCTTCCCAGAGAGCGACTCCCCCTCCACACTTTCCTTCTCTGCCTAGCCGTTGGCTCTCTGTCCCCAGGACCTGACCCTCTCGCCTCTCCATGTCCTTCCTAAGACACAAAGACCAGAACTCTCTTTCCAGAGGGCGCCTGGGGGCCACTAACACCTTGAGATCCTTTTCAGATCCTGCCTCCCCCTTCTTGTACTTGTGAAGTGGATTGTTTTTTTGCACCGCAAAGAGATGAGAGACCTGAGGGATGGGAAGAGCTCCAGCCTTGCTCAGCTTAACCAGCGTTTGCTGTTTGGATGGGATCGAATGGCGTTCCCCAGTGACCGCGTCTTTCCATGGTGATGGGCGGTCCTGGGACCGAGCCCACGTCCCGGGGTCTGATCTCCCTCCATCCCCCCCAGGGACTGTTTGTTTCTCCGGGTTCTGGATGGGGGGACAGAGAAGGGTTTCTCAGGCAATCGCTTTCCCTGCTTCCGTCTCCCACTCTGTTCTGCCAAGCCCGGAGCGTGATTTCCCTCCCACGCCCGCCGTCTCGCCGCCGAGCGGAGGGAAGATCTCCTCCCTCCCCCAGAGTCGCCGCCTGCGGAGCGTCCCGGGCGCGTCTGTCACACCGTGAGATTCCTATTGGGCTCCAGGGCCCGGGAAACTGTTCTCCCTCTGGGTTGTTCAGGGTCTGGTCTGCGGCGAGCGGTTTCTTTTCTCCAGAAGTGACTGGTGACCGTGAAACTGTCCCCGTCTCCACGATTCTGCCCCTTCCACGGCGGCTCTTACAAACTGAGGGAACACGCCCGGCCTCCTTGCAGCACAAGAGCACCAGGGCCTGGCTTTTTCTCCAGCTTGTTCTCAGTCAGACGCCCGCTGCTGCTGCCGCTGCTGCCGCTGCTGTTTTATTGATTTATTTAGCAAGCTTTTTATTTTCAAAACATCTGCACGGAGACTCTTTCCACACTGACCTTGCAGAGCTTTGTGTTCCAGATTCTCCCCTCCTCCCCGCCCCCCCCCCCCCATGGCGACCGATCCAATAGATGTTAGACAGGTTCAAATAAATGTGAAATCCAAAATGTGTGAACTCATTTACACAGTGCTCTCGTTGCACAAGAAAAATCAGATCAAAAAGGAAAGAAAATGAAAGGCAAGTGAACATCATCAAAAAGAGAAAGAATGTGGTCCCCATCAGTTCCCACCGTCCTCTCTGGGTGCAGAGGCTCTCTTGGTCACAACATCACTGGGACTGCCCTCAATCACCTCAGTGTTGGAAAGAGCCCCGTCCGTCAGAACTGATCATCACACAGTTTTCCGTCACTGTGTACGATGTTCTCCTGGTTCTGCTCACTTCCCTCAGCATCAGTTCCTGTCGGTCTCTCCAGGACTCTCTGAAATCCTCCTGCTGCTCGTTTCTTACAGAACAATAATGTTCCAAGACATTCATATACCGTAATTTGCTCGGCCATTTCCCCACTGAGGGGCATCCGCTCACTTTCCAGTTTGTTGCCACTACAGACAGGGCCGCCACGAACACTTTTGCACTCGTGGGTCCCTTTCCCTCCTTTAAGGTCTCTTTGGGATGCAGGCCCAGCGAAATCATGGCTGGATCAAAGGGTCTGCACAGTTTGATGGCTCTTTGGGCAGAGTTCCAAATTTCAGCTGTTATTTTAAACAGTAAACATTATGGTGGTTTGTGACGGGGTCGTTTGGTTTGTCTCCAAATTCTGGTCTGCGCTGCACTTTTTGGGTTAATGTGTGTGTGTGTGTGTGTGTGTGTGTGTGTGTGTGTGTGTACAATTGTAACAGCTGGAGGGACGGGTATTACAGTCTCCATATCCGTAATAGACAACTGTGTTTTCCTTGCCTTTAAATTCATTAATGACTTGAAGGAATGAGCTTATCTTAAAAAACAACAAAGTCAGACATGAAGGGAGATGGTAGATTAACGTTCCAAAGCCTCCCCCAGGCAGGCGTGAGGAGCTCAGGCCGGTGGATCTCTTTCCAACCATCTGGAACCAGCAGAAGTCCAGAAATGACTCGAGTGATTCCTGGGAATGACTCCTGAGTATTCCTGCCGAGTTCGCGGGGTCCCCGGCCCCAGAGGCCGGGAGTTCAGGAGACAGCGTCGTTTGTTGGGGGGGTGTTCAGGGCTTTGGAAGCTTTCCTGGAGGTCCGGCCCAACCCAAACCCAAGGGCTTGTGGGAAGTCCAGGGGACCGGACGCGGCCCCGGCTCCGTGCTTGTTAGCGGAGCTGCTCGGCTCTGTGGGTGTGGGACCGGCCCCTGCCCCATCCCTGGCTTTCAGGGGCAGTCCAGAGCAAGCTTTTGGGATAGGAGGGCCCGCCGGCGGCCTGGGCCTGGCACTGAGGCTGCTGAGCTCCAACCCCCTGTAGCCTGAGCCAGCCTGGGAGGAAATTACAGAGTATTAAAATGGGCAAATGTTATCAGGCTCCTTGCAGCAGATAAGATATTGTCGGGAGCAGCCTTGGGAACAAAGGGCGGCCCAGCCAGGAAGAATGGGAGGCAGGAGATAACCCGAGGCTGGGGGGGCCAGGACCCAAAAAGCCCCCCTCAGAGCAAGGCCTTCATTTCCTGTCAGAGACCTTATCTGTACCATGACTGCAGCTCCTCCAGGCTGATCTGGTTTTTCCCAGAATGCCTCCTGCTTCCCCAGGAGGGGACGGGGGGACCCTTGGAGAGGACGCTTTCCCTGAGAAGCCCCCAGAGGGGCCCCCAGATGGTTACATTTGGAGACTGGCTCGTTAGGACCGGGTCACCCACCGGGGGCGTTGGCCGGCAACTCTGACCTTTGCTGGGGGTGTTTGGGCTCATCAGAGAGGATTCCCCCAAAGTGTGTGAATGGGGTCAGTTTGGCAGCAAGGTCCCAGATGTGGAGCCCCGGTGGCTGGGGCCTTCTGGAGGGGGAGAGGGTCGTTTGGGGTCACAAATGGGACTAAGGCAGCCACCTCTCACTGGGCTGGGACACTGAACCCCCAGAAACGGTGGCTTTTTCTTGGGCCTCTTTTGGCTAACAGACAGCAAGGTGGATCTTACTGGGGCTCGCTGTGCCCCTCTGATTTGGGGCTCCCAGGTGTAGGGGAGGCAGGGGGTGCGGAGGCCCCCCACCGAGGCGGGCAGCGGGCGTAGGGGAGGCAGGGGGTGCGGAGGCCCCCCACCGAGGCGGGCAGCGGGCGTAGGGGAGGCAGGGGGTGCGGAGGCCCCCCACCGAGGAGGGCAGCACCAGGGCAAAGACCCAGGGCAACACAAGGCCCTTCCTCCACCTCTCTGCCAGTGCCGGCTGCCCAGACCTGGAACCTCAGCTAGAGACGTGTCCAGGGCGTGTGGATGCTTTGAAGTGCAGCCTCCGGAAGAAGAAATGGCCGTGGTTGTCAGTGAAAGGCCTCCGTCCGGAGGTGGACGCTCAGAGCTTGGATTGCTCTGTCTGGGACTCGTCCCTGGCCTTCCGCTCCCCAGGTGACCTGTCCTCCTTCCGCCCCGATGTCCAGGGATGTCTCTGGGCCACGTGGACAAGCTCCTTCAGTGGGGACACACTTTAGAATACTTATATGCTGTGTTTAAGGGGCCAGTGGTGAGCCTCTTTTGTCATGGAACGAATGGACTGAGGACTTCCAGAAGTGGAAGTGTGGGGCCTTCTAAACAACTTGGATGCTTGCCTGGAGCTCCCTGGTGAGCACAGTCCCTTCACTGGTGCAGGCTGTGATCCCTCCACGTCTCCTTCCCTTAGGAGTCTGAAGGGTGCTCGGGCCCTCAATGGTGGGAGGCTCTGGTGCTTCCTGACCTTGGCAGGGGTCGGGGAGCTGGAGGAGGGGCGGGGAGACCCCAGTAGGCAAAGAAGACTGACCAAGCCCTGCTTGGGAGAGGGGTCCCTGCCTGGCCGGGCGAGGCCGGGGCGGAGGCAGAAGTTAGGAGAGACGGGTTCCTCTGTGTCCTCTGCACCGGAGGGAGCTGGAGTCTCTGGCTTCCATTTCCATTTAGCAAATAAAACAGTGGGAAGGCAGGTCAAGGAAGGCGTCCGTAAGTGACCCCATTTCCTTTTCCAATTTCTAGGAAACCAATTTTTCAGTTGTTTGTCAGCCAAAGATTTCTTGGTAGAAACCAATTTCAACAAGAAAAATCTTCCTGCGCCCCGGGAAGCGCCCGCTCCGCCGAGGAGGCTCCCACTGGGTGATCAATATCTCTTGCAATTCTCATTAAAGAGGTGAGACCCAGCCCCCCCCCCCCACGGGCCGCGGGCCACGGAAGCAGGAGATGAGGCTTGGGGCCCCCTGCTCGGGAGCTAATCCAGCAAATCTCATTAGCAGAGCACGGAGCATTTCGATTTCTCCTCCTCTTCCTGGCCGAGGGAGCTCGGGCCCAGGAGGTGTTCAAGGCTGGGCCCCTTCGACCTTGGGGATTTTCAGGACACAAGAAATATATGTGTGTATACGTGTTACATTATAACGTACATATGTAGCGTGCACACACACACACACACACATATATACACTCATGGGCAGAAAGATCTGAGATAAGGGAAATTTTGTGAGGGTCTCAGGTCTGTTTCTGGGGGGGGGGGGACAATACCCGGCGTTCCCTCTGCTTCCAGGCTCTCCTGCCAAAGGAAACAAGCCCTTGCTGAGGGCCGGGCTCACAATTTGCCTCCACCGTATTAGGAGCTTCCAGATGGAGTCGACCCAGGCTCTACTTTTGCTACATCATGGAGACGGAGCCATGTTTCTTCCCTCTCCCCAGATCCCGCCCTGGGCTGCGGCTAATCCCATGAGATGAGAATTAGGCAGATACCAGATTATCTTTATATAAAGAGGAGAGGAGAGGGTGCCAGAAAGGAGAGTGAGCCGGGACCGTTCGTCTGGAGGGGAACAAGCTGCGGCTCTAGCTGGCCGGCACACAGGCAGGCTCGGGATTCTTCTGAGCTCAGTCACCCACCATCAGGATAGGAGAGTCAGAGACAAAGAGAGACAAACACACGCAGAGAAAGAAACAGAGAAAGAGACAGAAAGAGTTAGGGAGAGAAGGGGGGAAAACAGCAAGGGGGAGAGAGCTCTTTAGGTCAATCTCTAACAGGCAAGTGAGAGCAAGCAGCAAGTTTCCTCTACACTCTCACCATGCTCACACTCCATCCCTTCTCAGCCAGGGTGCAGAGAGGCTAAGCAATGGTTGCCCATTCTTGCTCTCTGCCCCTAGAGTTGAGCAGCTTCCTGGAGATGAAGGGGTGGGGCTCAACCCAGAGAGCGATCTCTCTGTCTCTCTGTCTCTGTCTCTGACTCTGTCTCTGTCTCTGTCTCTCTGTCTCTCTGTCTCTCTCTCTCTCTCTCTCTCTCTCTCTCTCTCTCTCTCTCTCTCTCTCTTTCTCTCTCTCTCTCTCTCTCTCTCTCTCTCTCTGTCTCTCTCTCCCCCCCACCCCCAAATACCCCTTACTGCTGCCAGTCTTTGGCATTCAGGGCTGGTGGTGTTGAAAACCACCTTTCCCCATCATCTGGAATCCCCTCAGCTGGACACAGGCTGTTTTTCTTGAATAGAAAGAAAGCTCTCCCAAGGCAGGAGCTGTCCGCTCATTTTCTCTCTGCTTCGGTATCCCAGCAGGTGAGGAAGGCTTCTCGCAGGTCATAGAGGAGTCATGGGGAAGACCTTACCAGTGGGCCAAGCTCTGCCTCAGTTTCCCCCCTATAAGAAGGTCCCGGCATTTGGCTCAAGTCGGGCAGCCAACAGGATGCCAAAAGGGCGGAGCCCCAGCTACTCTTGGGCCTGGATAGCAAGGCTGATGGTCTGCCCGCTCTGAACAATTTATTTTAAAAATGCTATTTCCATCAATCATTTATTAATGACTCTCCCTAGTGAGGTAATTAAGGAGTCCCCTCTAGGATAAAAAAGCCCGCTCACCTTTGTTATACCTAATTACCCCAGTGTGTATTAATCCTCTAGTAAGTCGGCTGGAGGGGCTCCTGTGCTTTCAGCCCAGCCTTGGCCAAGAGCATGTGGCCCTTGGTGATGGCCGGCAGAGCGGGTCCTCTTAGAGGGAAGGCAGGCAAGGTCATGTTTCCTCAGACAGAGAAACACAGAGAAATAAACAGCAGGTCATGGGGATCCCAGAATCACCTAGTTTAACTCTTTCATTTCCCAAAGGAGTCCCAGAGAGCAGAGTCACTCTGCGAGTGAAGAGGGAGCATGCTGGGTAAACCAAATGCACAGCAAATGCTCAGATGGGGACTTGGAGGGAGCAGAGCCATTGGCCTCCAGGTTGCTGCAAACTGCCTCCCATCTCCAACCCTGTAGTATCTGGATTTGCGAGTCCACACCAAGCTCAGCCTCCACAGACATCAACCAACCAGTGTCTGATTTACTTTCTTTCTATCTATCTATCTATCTATCTATCTATCTATCTATCTATCTATCTATCTATCTACCTACCTATCTATCTATCTGTCTGTCTGTCTGTCTGAATTTTATTTGGCAGGATCATTTGTTTATCTGGCTCTCTAGCTATTTATTTTTAGTGACCATCCTATAGGGTTTGCTTTGATGAGGATCAAAAATTGGAGTCTTTCCTCTTTCTCAGAGAGCTCTTCTTCTGGTCTCATCCCCCACAGGACTAGAAAAACCAAAAGATCAAATGATATTTTCAACATGAAACAGAGATCCCTGCTGGCCCCCAAACCTTAGGCACAAGGGATTGGCCTAAGAAGGGAGGTAGGAGCAAGTCAAACAAAAAGGAAAAGGAGGGAGAGGGAGAGACAGAAGAAAGAGAAGAAAAAAGAAGGGGGGAGAGAATGTGATCAGAGAAAAAGAAAGGGGAAAATTAATGAGGAAGGGAAGGAAACCTTATGAAATAAAACAAATGCTGGTGAGGGGATAGATCTTGTGTTCAGCTCTTGGCTTGGCCACTTATTCTTTGGTGACCTTGAAAAAGTCCCTTTCAAAAACACAAATTTGGCAATTTGGTAATTTGGCAAATTTGGTAAAAAATGACAAGCAGGATGATTTCAGAAAAAGCTGGGCTTACATGAACTGATGCATGATAAGATAAACAAAACCTGCACTTGGCTGTTCTCAGAAACGCAATGATTTAAGACAATTCCAAAGGACTCATGATGAAAAATGCTATCCACTTCCAAAAAAGACCTGATGTCATCTGAATACAGACTGAAACATACTTCTTCCCCCCACCCTCCCCTCTCCCTCCCTCCCTTCCTCCCTCCCTCCTTTCTTTCCTTCCTTCCCTCCCTCCCTCCCTCCTTTTCTCTTTCCTCCCTTTCTCCCTCCTGCCCCCCCTCTCTCTGAAAAATGTTCTCCACCTCCAGGGAAAGAATTGATGGAATCTGAATGCAGATGGAAGCGTGTTATTTTCACTCTATCTTTTTTATCTTTTTTTCCTTTGAGTCTGTGTCCTTTCACAACACAACTAATAACAGTAATATGTTTTGCATGATTGAACATGTAAAACCTATATCAAATTGTTTCCTGTCTCTGAGGGGAGAGAAAATTTGGAACTCAAAGTTAAAAAAAATGAATATTAAAAGCGTCTTGACAGGTAACTGGAGGAAAAATAAAATATTATTTAAAAAATCAAATTAACAATAAAAAAGTTATAAGAAACATGAAAAGAAAAAAATCCTTTCCTTTGTTTGGCAAAAGCTGGCTTCATCCTTCTGAATCCCCCATCTCTGCCATCATGGAAGGGGCCTGTCTGAGGTTCGAAATAATTGACATGAATCAGAAATCGGAGGTTTGGTCTTTCTATTTTTTGGTATCATGTATTTTGCTTTATACCAGCTTATCCAGAAATGATTCTGCTGTATAGACAAAAGACACCCACAAAAATAGCTTTTACAAGGAAAAACCAAACCTAAAACTAAACACGTTCCTAGGACTGTTTGGTTTTCAATTTGGTTTGCACTTAAAGGATTAAATCCCTAATTCAAGCATGTGAATTATAATTACAAGGCGATTCTAGTTGCCGATGACTGGAGTCTGTTCCCATGGCCCCAGCCGATGCTGGCTTCCACTTTGCTGTCAGTGAGCAGTGGGTGCAAGGAAAGGCAGAGCCCTTCTCCCCCCAGAGATCTCTGAAACAGGAAGCCGAGACAGAAACCAGCGCAGCGCCCGCCCGCGGATTTTCTGTGCTTTGGACAGCTTTTCTTGCCCTTTTCTTGCGTATTGGAACTATCATCTTTAACTATAGCCCTCGTCGGATGAACTCGTGATAGAATAAAGAATAACAGCTCTCTTCAAGCCTCGGCCATCACAGATGAGCCAAGCCCTAGCTATCGGGAGCCCAGGACAGCTGTTTGTGGCTAACCGAGGGTTTGCCTTAGCGAAAGGCAAAAGTAAATATCTCCGCATAAATGTTATATCTCTCTCTATATCTATACACACGCGCGCGCACACACACACACACACAGGCGGGGCTAGGGTTAAAGACGACACAAAGTAATGAGAATATTCATGTGCTGCTCCCTGCTCCCATGGACCACACACTCTCTGCCTGGGGTTTCTGACCCAAAGTAAAGCTCTGCATGACCCGGGGCCATTAGCACCTTCCCCGGGGTTGACACTCAGCTCTTTCTATTACTGGTGTCAGTAGAGAGAAGAGAAGGCTGGGGACAGTTTGGAGGCAGCACATGGCGGAGGGATCTCCCTCACTCTTTTTGGCTCTATTTGCAGAGCCAGGGAGGAAGAGGGATGGGAAAGCCATCGGGGTGTGGGACGGCCATCGGGGCTCAGGTTAGGAAAAGCTCCTGGGTTGAGAGCCGGGTGCCTCGGGAGCCCAGGAGTTTCCATTTCTGAGAGGCTGGCTCACAAAAGGCAGCCAGTGATGTTGTTACAGCGGATGAAGATCTTTTCCCCATCCACTCTTGGTTTCCCATCGCCCATGGCTTCCCACGGGCTCCTTCCTCCCCTGGGTGCTCTTGGGAAGTAACTGGACTTGCCCGGCCTCCATTTCTTCCTCTCTAAAGCCAGGGGCTTGTAGGGGGGCTCCCTCAATCTCAAGCATTACTCCATTCCCAACCTCCCCCGTGGATTGAGGGACTTCTCTGAGATTCTGGTTGGCCCCTCTTCCTCTAAATGATCTCAGTTTGAGGGTGTGATCCCAGAGATGGGCCGGGTCGCTTAGGGGAGCCGTCAGTGGGTGACGGAGGCAGGCAGGGCTCGTGGAGTGGTCTGCGGCTGCAGCCACTGGCAGCTGCTGGTCTCAAGCCTAGGGCAGGACACGTGGGAGGGCAGGACACGTGGGGGAGCGTCCCCCTGGGACTCAGAACCAGGAGAGAGCTTAGAGGCTGCGGACAGTTCGCTCCCCTGCTGGGAGTCCCACGGGAGGGAGCCACAGAAAGGGAGCGGGGCCCAGATTCCCTTTCTAAGCTTTGGCTGGCCCTCATGGCCCCAGGTGGTTCCTTTGGCCTAGTCCGGGTCTCTCTGGAAAGGAGTAAGTTCTTCCTCAAAGCCTCCCTTATGCAAGGGCTGGAGCGGGGCCCAGAGGCACGGGGAGGGCTGCCCAGCAGGGCCGGTTACCCAGGTTGCCCGCGGGCATCTCTTCTGGTCTTTCCTGCTTCTTGTCCCAGTCCGGCCTCCCTAGGGCTGGGGGGTGGCTTGGGAAATGTTCTACGAGTACAAGTTTCGGCGGCTCCTCAGCATTTCCCAAAGCAATTACGAGGCTTTGGGAGGAAGAAATCGTTTTGCATTTAGGTTGTAATTACCTAATAATCTCGGGGCTCCGAGCTCCTTGCAGGCCTGGGCACGCTCACCTCCCTCTCACCTAGAGCCAAGCGCTTTCTCACCCTGTGCCCGGCTCGGGTGCCCAGTACTTGGGCACTCACATCCCTGAGCTCCCCAGCAGCTTCCCTGAAAGGCCCACTGGCCCCAGCATGGGCAGCAGGGAAGCCAGACCTGGGCCCCTCCCTCCAGGAGCTTCCCCCAGTTGTGCCTTTACCCTCTGACCTCTCCGATCTCCCCCTACGTGTGTGGGGGTGTTGAGGGGGTCACTGAATGGACGCCAGGCTGGCTTCTGCCGCTGGGCAGGGAGTGAGTTCACAGGGTGCAGGAGACAGGGACTCCTTGGGCAGCCAGTCTGGGGAAGCCTTGGACCCTTCTCAGAATCAATTTTAAACGCGAAAAACAAATACAAAAGATGACAAAGGAAACCCATGATGGTGAGATAGGCATCTGCTTTTTAAAAAGTGCCCCGGCATTAAGAGTTAGACATTGAGGGGATACCCAGTGGTGGGAGGATAACTGAGCAAGCTCCGGTCTATGGCTGCCATTGTGCACTACGGGAAATGATGGGGAGGCTGATTTCAGAAAAACCTGGAAAGACTTGGATGAACTGATGCAAAATTTAGTGAGCTGACCCAGAACAGCGACCACGGTAAGGGCAGTGCTGCCCAGTGGTCAACTGTGAACGACTCGGCTACTCTAGCAATCCAGTGAGCCAAGATAATCCTCAAGGACCCGTAATGAAAAATGGCATCTGCCTCTAGTGAAAGATGTCATCCCAATACAGACGGAAATGTGCTCATTTTCTTTCTTTCTCCATCTTCCCTCCTTCCTTCCCTCCCTCCTTCCCTTTCCTTCCTTCCTTCCTTCCTCCTTCCTCCTTCCTTCCTCCTTCCTTCCTTTCTTTCTTTTGTTTGTCATCTTGCACAAAGTGACTAATATGGAAATGTTTTACATGATTGCACACGCACAACCTGGATCAGATTGCTTGCCATCTCAGGGAAGGGGGGAGGGATAGAGTTTGGAACTCAAAACTTAAAAATGAATTTTAAAATTGGGGAGGAGGATAAAGTATTAGTGAAAAATAAAAAGTGCTGCCCCCCGGAGTGAGGGCCTGCTTCTGGTGTCACCACCAGCTTCTGCGTGCTGAGAGCCCGTAACCTGGGCCTCTCTCGGGAGTCCAGGCCGGGACAGGTGTCTGCGTGGGTGAGTGCAGGCTACACCAGGAGCTTAGAAAAACTGGCTTAGCCATCGTGTGGGAGGGCAGTGAGGAGAGACTCTCCCTCTCTGGTGAGACTCTCACCTTTTCACTAATCTGACAACCGGGCGTCGCCCTTTTAAGCCGCTAGAAAGCCTGGGGAGTCTCCCATCCGAAGAGTCAGGGTGGGACCCCCCTTCCCGGCCTTTAGAGCTGTCTGGAGGAGCATCTTCAGAGAGGTGGAAAGTCACAGGAGCGCGAAGGCGTAGCCCCAGTTCCCTCCATCTTGCCGCCTTTGCAGAGACACTGTCGGCCACGCCAACGAGCCCCCTAGGAGCCCCAGCCCTGGCAGATCCCCCCCAGCACATGGGTGGGTGGGGCGGTGAATGGGGCCGCAGCTAGACAGGCCCTGGCCAGACTAAGCTCATTTTCTTTCTGGATGAGGTCATCGGGCTTCAAAGTCGCCAGGGTCACCCCCTGTGCATCCTGGCTGTCTTGCTGCTGGACTTCAATGACCCTAGAAGGGAGAGGGAGGCTTCCCAATTCAGATCCAATTCAGAGCAGGGAAGGCGAGGTCAGGCCCTCGTCTTCCCCATGCCCTTGGTCTCTTCACAAACCAGAGGACCAGCACCTTCAGCATCGGGCCAGCTCAGGGGGACGCCGTGGGCAGGGCTGGCGCCACACCTGGGGACGCAGATCCCCTTCCCGCAGCACCTGTGGTCCAGATACCTGAGGGGGGGGGGTCTAGATCAGGCCCAAAGGAGAGCAGGAGGGGCTCCTCCCTAACTAGGGAGAGGGCTCGAGGAAGGCCCCCAAAGCTGTGCCATTTAAAGTTCTTATCTGGGACCTGGGGGAAAGTACAGCTTTAAAACCTGTTGAACTTAATTATGTAGCATGTGAATCAGTAATAACGATGATTTAGAAATACAAGTAGTGTCCCTGTTAACTTTTCTGCACCTAAATCACTTTTATTTTCATTAAATACTCCCTGCTGATTGTCCATAACAGACCCATCACTGGTATTCCCCCACCCACTACACACACACAGACACCCCCACACACACACCCCCCCCCATCCTGGCTGCCTTGTCCTACTGCTCTTGTCCGTGCAAGCACAGCCTCATCTCCCTGGGACGGGGACCCAGTGCTCCCACGGCAAGACACTGTGCCAAATATATATGGCGGATAAATTGGCGTTTTGGGGGCTGTTTTACAAACTTCTCAGTCCTCACTTGTCTCCCCACATGGAGAAAATAAGACCCCCCCAAATAATACCCACCTGCATGATCTAGTAGAACAAATGCATCCCTCTTTCTTCTCCCCATCCCAGCCATAGCTGCCACTCTGCAATGACCTGGGAACAGAAGGAAATGAAGAAGGCAGAGAGGAAGGAAGGAAAGAAGGGAGGAAGGGAGGGAGGAAGAGGAAAGGAGGGAGGGAAGGAAGGGAAAGGAGGAGGGAAGGAAGGAAGGAAGGAAGGAAAGAAGGAAGGAAGGAAGGAAGGAAGGAAGGAAGGAAGGAAGGAAGAAAGAAAGGAAGGAAGGAAAGAAGGAAAGAAGGGAGGAAGGAAGGAAGGAAGGAAGGAAGGAAAGAAGGAAGGAAGGAAGGAAGGAAGGAAGGAAGGAAGGAAGGAAGGAAAGAAGGAGGGAAGGAGGGAGGGAAGGTAGGAGAAAGAAAGGAAGGATAAACTAAGGTAAATGCTCTCTTTAGGGAATTTAGATCTTTCTGTCTCCCAAAAGGGAAGATAACCAGAGAATGTAAAATCATTTCTTGAGCTTTAAATTCCTCCTTTCCTTAAAAGGGAAGAAAACCAGAGGAAGATGATGATTGTGAAATTAAAGGCTTTGATTAAGCAGGGAAGTGAAACGTTCAGGGGTTGCCCACGTGTGTAGACAGTCCGCCAATAATGGATGGGGAGAGTTTAGAAAAAGGAAGGTAAAAAGACGGGATTGGGGAGGGGAGATGGACTTAGAATGAGTCAAAGTGCCCCAACTCTGAGGGAAGAGAGTGCCGAGGCTGTGGCCCTTGGCTGCACAAATCAAAAGGTAGACTTGGTGATAAGCAGCTTAAGGCTTGATAAGATGATGTCTCCCCCAACGGGATAATTCCTAGAGCTCCGAATCAAAGTCAGGGAGTCTCTGGAGATGAGGGTCTCTGAGATCCACAGTCTTTGAAGAGAGGGATGTCTCTTGAAACCATGGAACAGCCGGGACAGCTTCAAAGCTGGTACGAGCCTAATTGGCTTCCGAGCCGCTGCTGGGTTTCCCCTCGGTCGTCACAAAGGATTGTTGGTACGTCAGCCAGCACAGAACCAGCCCTCATGTGCTTCAGGCAAATCGAGGCTGCCGTTTTCATAGGAAGGAATGCCAAGGAAGGAAAAAAAGGAGGAGACCAGAGAGACTGTCCTGGATGATCCTCTGTTGGGCAATGATTGAGCCGAATGCTGGAGATGCCCGAGATCTGAGGGGCAGAGGGGAGACCAGGTGCGCCTTCCAGACGTACAGAAACCCGGAGGTGGGCAACGCCTGTTGTGCACAAAGGCCACGGAGCCAGAGGCTGTGGCCAAGGGTGAGGGGCAGGAGGGAGCCCCCGAAGCGGCACGAGGAGCACGCGTGCTGTGGAGGTGTCCCAGTCCTGGGGAGATGCAGGGACTGGAACTGATTTGAATGGAAAGAAGGGACCAGAGGCAAAAGAAACGTAGAGTTGGTGAGATCTGGCTTCTCTGTCTGGGGCAAGACCAGGCGGCCTCTGCATTATCCGAAAATCTCCCGGGATGGGCCATTTCCTTTCCTCCCATCCCCACCCACGCCCCAGATGGGGATGCAGGGCAGCTGAGGAGCCTGTGTGGGAGGGGGAGGAGACTAGTTCTGGGTCCCAGGGCAGAACAAGGCGGGGAAGGACCGGCTGAGGTCGAAGTCCATGGGTGGGCTGCCCCTGGAGGACAGAGGCTGACAAGCCCGGCGGGGGGATGCTCTGCGGCCCTTCCCTTGGGACACAGCTTGGGTGAGGAGGCTGCAGAGGCAGCGGAGGCCAGATGTTTGGCTTCTGGGCAGGCCCCCTGCCTCCCCTCTCATTCCGCCTCTGTCCATCCATGCTTTCCTATTGCTCACACGGACTCAGGCCCACGAAGCAGCAGCCCCTGCCGCTGTCCTTGGCAAAGTTACCTGTGGGGGCCGTGGGCCAAGGTGGATGGCCCAGCCTCCAAGTCTGACTCCCACCCCGTGGAGTGGCTTCTGCTGCTCTGGGCGGAGAAACGCTGGGGCTGAAGGTAGAAATCCAGCCTCAGACACTTACTGCAAGTCATGGGGCCTGCCATTTGCTTCCATTTTCACAGCTGTAAAATGGGAACAACACTAGCACCCACCTCCCAGGCTCTTGTGGGTTCAAATGAGATAATTTTTGTAAAAAGAACTTGAGTCCATCCAAAGCCCCAGGCTTGTTCAATGTGTCAGTCAATTTTCCTGAAATTTTTTCTATTATTTCTCTTTTCCTTCCTTCCTTCCTTCCTTCCCTCCCTCCTTCCTTCCTTCCTTCCTTTCCTTCTTTCCTTTCCTTCCTTCCTTGCTTGCTTCTTCCTTCCTTCCCTCCTTCCTTCCTTCCTTTCCTTCTTTCCTTTCCTTCCTTCCTTCTTCCTTCCTTCCTTCCTGTCTAAATTATTTGTTAAAAGGCATTTCTCTCTGGAAAGAAAGATGAGGAGGGATGTAAAGGGAAATCTAGATAATTAAAACAATTTATTTTAACAAAAGAAAGGAGGCAGTGTAGTATAGAGGAAAGAATATTTAGACTGGATTCTCATCCCTCTCAGGGCCTCCTTTTCCTCTTCTTTAAGAAAAGGAGATTAGACTAGATTAGCTCTAAGACTCTGCTATCCTATGCTATGGTTCTGCAAGTCCGGATCGAGCCACATAAAAAATGACTCAATACATTGATTTAATAGTTTACCACAGAGTTATGCACGATTGGAGGAAATGTATTAACTCAGTGATCCACACGTAACTTTATCAGAAATGCTGCTGAGATCATGAAAATATTAATTAACTACAATCTGAAGTATATAAAGTACAAAATTATTCCATATGTGTCCTGGGCTCTATTGGACCCTGCCTGAATATGAAGCCAAGTGGTCCTCCAAGTGAGGAGAGTAGGGGAGAGAAGGCTGGAGAGGAAGGGAGGGAGAAGAGGAGAGACAGAAGGAAACAGAGAAAGAAAGACAGACAAAACCAGAGACAGAGAGACAGAGACAGAGGAATAAAGACAAAAGCAGAGACAGACAGAGAGACAGAGACAGAGGAATAAAGACAAAAGCAGAGATAGACAGAGACAGAAAGAAAGACAAAAGCAGAGACAGACAGAGAGACAGAGACAGAAGAATAAAGACAAAAGCAGAGACAGACACAGACAGAGAAAGAAAGACAAAAGCAGAGACAGACAGAGAGACAGAGACAGAGGAATAAAGACAAAAGCAGAGACAGACAGAGAGATAGAGACAGAGGAATAAAGACAAAAGCAGAGATAGACAGAGACAGAGACAGAAAGAAAGACAAAAGCAGAGACAGACAGAGAGACAGAGACAGAAGAATAAAGACAAAAGCAGAGACAGACACAGACAGAGAAAGAAAGACAAAAGCAGAGACAGACAGAGAGACAGAGACAGAGGAATAAAGACAAAAGCAGAGACAGACACAGAGACAGAGACAGAGGAATAAAGACAAAAGCAGAGATAGACAGAGACAGAAAGAAAGACAAAACCAGAGACAGACAGAGAGACAGAGACAGAAGAATAAAGACAAAAGCAGAGATAGACAGAGACAGAAAGAAAGACAAAAGCAGAGACAGACAGAGAGACAGAGACAGAGGAATAAAGACAAAAGCAGAGACAGACACAGACAGAGAAAGAAAGACAAAAGCAGAGACAGACAGAGAGACAGAGACAGAGGAATAAAGACAAAAGCAGAGACAGACAGAGAGACAGAGACAGAGGAATAAAGACAAAAGCAGAGACAGAGACAGAAAGAAAGACAAAACCAGAGACAGAGACAGAGAAATAAAGACAAAAGCAGAGACAGACACAGAGACAGAGACAGAGGAATAATGACAAAAGCAGAGATAGACAGAGACAGAAAGAAAGACAAAACCAGAGACAGACAGAGAAATAAAGACAAAAGCAGAGACAGACAGAGAAATAAAGACAAAAGCAGAGACAGTCTTTTAAGGTTGGACTTTGATTTGAACAAAGTTTGGCAATACTGAACTTATTTCTGTATTTTGATTTTTAAAATGAAATGAAAATGTTTGTTCACACAAAGATGTGGACAATTTCACAAACCTTCTGACTATGAGATATTAATTCAATTCAACCAACATTTATTAAGTGCCTGCTATATGCCAGGAATTGTGCTAAGTGCTGAGTATACAAATACGGAAAAAGGCAGCTCCCACCCTACAATCTGGTGGGGAAAGACAATGGCAAAGGGAACGAGCGGGCACGGGGTAGAAGAATGTCTCCCCAGGAGACCCTGGTTGGGGTGCGATGTTTTCTGGAGCTGCTGATAGAAAATGACTTTAATGGCGCAGTTCCCATTGTTTTTATTTAGTCATTTTTCAGTTGACTCTGATGCTCTGTGACCCCATTTGGCATTTTCTTGCCATCCCCATCCCAGATCATTTTACAGATGATTAAACTGAGGCAGCAGGGTTTCGTGACTTGGCCAGCCTCACAGAGCTGGGAAGTGTTTGAGGCTGGATTGGAATTCAGGGCTTCCTGATTGTAGCCGGAGCGCCACCCACTGCGCCACCCGGCTTCCCGGCACATTTCTGGCCCTCTCTAGAGGCGGCTTTCTGAAGAGCTTATTGTTCCGCTCCCCAGCTGTGCAATTAGAGGGGAAAGGCTATTGAGGGAGTGCTGAGTATCAAAAATTGAATCAATCTGCATCAGCTTCTCCTGGGGGGACGCAGCTGATGGAAAATGAGAGCCGGTAATTCGTTTTCCATTTTTAGTGACCTAAATCAATTCATGAAAAGGACCAGCTAGTTGTGATAGACACTATTTATTTTTCTACTGACTAGTGACAAATGGCACAGAGTGATAAATGTACTTAAAGTTTAATTACAGACGTTACTTTTATAAAAAATAAATATATATTTATGTAGAAACTAACTTTTGTGAGGAAAGAATCTTTTCTCATGAAATTCTCTCCTTATGCTGGCTACGTTCTCACAGAAACTCTATGAAAGATGGCCAGAGTCTCAACCAGTTCATTGGAAAATCTTCCAGAAAGAAGGGGAACATGGGAGGAGGAAAGGTGAACCGGGGAAGCCAGAGGCCATCTGAAGTTGTTTCTGCGGAAGCTTTGGGATCCTCCATGGCCTCTCCAAGCAGACTTGTCAGGGTGACGCCCGCCGTCGCGGCTTTGGAGAACCGAGGTCCAGGACGCGGGAGCTCTGACGCCGACCAGACCCAGCGGGGGCCACGGGAAGGAGGGAGCTCGGAGGCCGCTCCGGATGCCCCTGGGCATCGGCGGCTGCTGGCTTGTCCAATGCTGCCGGTGGTTTGGAAACACTTCAATGACCAGAAGACATCGCTCTCGGTCAGAAGTCAGAACCCGGGGTGATCGTTGGGCACTATTAGGACAGCTTGGGCAGAGACGAACTTATACCTCTGCCTCCTGGGCCTGGCCACCCTCACCCCCTGGTCCAGATCAGCCGAGTTAGAAGGAAGGTGGTTCCCCGCTCTGGGACACGGCCCGAGCTCTTGGTGCCCTGCCACCCAACCTCGCCTGTGTCTGCCTGCGTGGTCAGGATGGGCAGCTCTCGGCTCAGGGGAATTCGTGCCCGCCAGGCTCAACCTGGGGCTGCCCCGCTCAGGCGGGTGCCCACAAGGGAGAGGGAGGCGGAGATCTGTGTTCCGGAGGGGAGGGACTGGGGGGCAGAGGCTGGTGCCTGAAGGATCCCAGAAGCGGCAAACAGCCGTCCCCCAGCCGCCCAGCGGGTGCGCCAACCACAGGAGTTACAGGCCAGGGGAGCTCCTCCTTGGGCCGGGCGCCGTGCTGCCCTGGGAAGCTTCTGGTCATTCGCCTCAAGTGACACCATTATGGGAACCTTGGGAAGCGGCTTCTAGTGTCAGAAGGGGCAGAGCCGCTAATAATCACCCTCAGAAGGAGCTTCTGCTACCTCGGAGAGGGCCCAGACTCCCCCGGAAGCTTCTCGCTCTCGGAAACACAACGGGCGCAAAAAAGTTGTTGAAGTTAGAGCCGAGCCGGGAGGCCACGGATCCAGCCCGAAACAGAGGCAGTTTCCCCAGGGAGAGGCTGAGCAACACCGCCCTCAGTGCCAGTTGTCTCTAATAGTGAGAAAATAGTTTACAGTCATATAGCACTTGCCACTTGCTGGGTTCTGCGCTAGTTATTTTATAAATCTATAGATGTGGGAAACTGAGGTAAACAGAAGGAAAGAGACCTAGGTGCCTTTTAACTGGACTCCACAGATGAGGAAAAGGCAGCGGGAGCTTGAGGGATTTGCCCAGATTTGCTCAGGAGGGCCAACCTCCTGACCCCCCAGTCCCGGCTCTAGCATCTGGCCCCTTGGACGATGGCACGGCTGCAGCAGTGGCCCAGAGCACCGCGACCCAGCTCGAGGCCCCCCTGCCGGGCAGGACCCCCCAGAACTGTGGGAGCCCAGCTCACCTTCCCCAGAGCTTTCTCCCTCCCTCAGGCGTGAAGAACTGAGCAATCAGCCCCCAAGGAAGAGTCTTGTGCAAATGACATTGGAAGTCCAGGTTACACCCTCGGGATGGGAAGCCCTGGGGGTCTTCAGTGGGGGCACTGGCTACACCAGGGGGGTGGGCTGGAGCAACCGGAAGTCCTCCCACAGGAAGATTCCTCCCTGCTGTGCTGGGGCCTGAGGATGGCACCATCCCGCTCCCCTCCCTCAGGGTCCTGGAAAGGTCACATCCCTCTCCCCCTCCCCTCAGGGCCCAGGGATGGATGGTCCCTTTCCCCCTCCCCTCAGGGCCCAGGGATGGATGGTCCCTCTCCCCCTCCCCTCAGGGCCCAGGGATGGATGGTCCCTCTCCCCCTCCCCTCAGGGCTGAGGAGGGTACTGTCCCTCTCCCCCTCCCCCAGGGGGTCAGGTAGCAGAAGGGCCCCTGTGGCCCAGACCACCGAACTATTTTTAAGAAAAGAAGCGCCGGTCTCTGCTTGGCTGAGGATCTGGATGGGAACCGGGGCTCTCCGGGCTCTGTGAGCGCCCAGCCGGGCCCCCAGCTGGCCCCATGAGGAGCCCTGCTCCTGTTTGTCCTGTTCTGGGCTTGTCTCCTCCCTGCAGCTCTCAGGGGCGGCCCCCGCCTGTATCAGCTCGGGGGTCTGTCTGCAGGAGGCCTTGCCAAGATCAAAGAGCAGCTGGACCTCAGTTTCCTGCTCTGTCTCTTCCAGCTCTAACAGCCCATAATCCCTCTCACTCTTGGTCTCCGGAGAGATGCTCCAGGTGGGGCAGAAACAGCTCCAATCCCCCACTTCTGTTCTCTGCTCTTCCTCTTCCTTTGCTCTCCAGGGCTCCAAGTGCCCCAGGGGTGCTGGGGGCGGGGGGCACCCAGAGGGTCCCGTTCTCCCTTCCAGAGCCGGATACCCTCCCAGGCAGGACCTCCCCGGGGGCCCAGAAGGTGGATTGTGAAGTTCTGGGGAAGCTGAACCCAGGGTCTGATGCTTTCATTTTATTGGCAAAGAGGAGAGGCTCAGAGTGTGATTTAGACCACGAGAGAGCACAGACACAGCCCTGGGATCATGCTCCGGCCCCCGGGACGCCGGGTCCCCACATGCAGCAGTTACTCCGAATCGCCGCCTCCTGGGGGCAGGGCCAACCCCAGCCATGGCCACCACACCCGGCTGGCAGGAATCCCGGCGGCGGCCCCAGGCTCAGAGGCGCTCTCGTCCCCCAAGTCTGGGCAAAGATCAAAGCTCTCACAGAGGGATCTCACCCAGGAGCCTCTCTGCCTTAGCACCTCAGTGGGCCTGAGCCGGAGCCCGGGTGAGGAGGGAGGCTCTGGGCGCTCTGCCACCTGTCCCGTCCCCCCACCATCGGTCACATCTCTCAGGGATACCTCACTCTGACGCGGCATCCCCGACAAGGGCAGACACCAGTCAGCCTCTGTCCCAGAGGGGCTGCCTGGTGGTACCTGAGCTGAGCCCTGGAGGCAGGGAGGCAGGGAGACAGGGAGGCAGGGAGGCAGGGAGACAGGGAGGCAGGGAGGCAAGGAGACAGGGGGGCAGGGAGGCAGGGAGTCAGGGAGGCAGGGAGGCAGGGGGGCAGGCAGGCAGGGAGGCAGGGAGGCTGTGAGGCAGGGGGGCAGGGAGACAGGGAGGCAGGGAGGCAAGGAGACAGGGGGGCAGGGGGGCAGGGAGACAGGGAGGCAGGGAGGCAGGGAGGCAGGGAGGCAGGGAGGCAGGGGGGCAGGCAGGCAGGGAGACAGGGAGGCAGGCAGGCAGGGAGGCAGGTGGGCAGAGGGGCAGGGGGGCAGGGAGGCAGGGGGGCAGGGAGGCAGGGAGACAGGGAGGCAGGGAGGCAGGGAGACAGGGAGGCAGGGGGGCAGGGGGGTAGAGGGGCAGGGAGGCAGGGGGGCAGGGAGGCAGGGAGACAGGGAGGCAGGGGGGCAGGGGGGCAGGGGGGCAGGGAGGCAGGGAGGCAGGCAGGCAGGGAGGCAGGGAAGCTGTGACATGACAGAGTTCTCTCCAGGACAGCGGCCTCGGGGCTTCAGAGGCCGGGGCCAGATGCTGCCCACGTGATTGCTGAAGCAGCTGCCGGCCCCGCTCTGGACCACGCTCTCTCACCCCACACGTCCGGCCTGGGCTCGTCCCAACGGGCTTACTCCGGCCTTCACATCCTCCTGGCCCTGAGATCAGCGGTGGGAAGCCAGCCATATGGAAGGGGGTGGGCTTATCCCCTCCCTGGCAAACCTCTGACCTTCTCTGCTTGGCCCAGCCACCCTGGGTGAGACCCCAGACTACCCAGCTGGAGGGTGGGGCTGGGCAGTGTGGGGGGAGGTGGGCAGAGTCTGCCCCTGCTGTGACCTCCCTCTAGCTTGGTGACATCTTCTGCCTCAGGCCCCTCCTCCCTCTCCCCCACCCAAGTCACTCATTTTAGGCCTTGGAGCTTTCCTTGTGTGGGTGAAAATGTGATGTAACAAGCCCACCTGACTTTGGGGAGAATATCCTCCAAACTTCTGGGACAGTAAGGGTCAGAGAAGGAAGGTCAGCCTTAAAGTCGGGGAGCTGTTTCACGCTCTCCCTCAAACACCTACCAGCTCTGTGACTCAGGTCACTTCACTCCCCTGTGCCTCAGTTTCCTTTTTTGTAAAAACAGGGATCAAATGAAGTGACACAGGGAAAGCTCTTTGCCAACTGAAAAGTGCCACATAAATGTTGGTTTTTAATCATTCCTTAACCTCTCTGTGCTCTAGGAAGCTCTTCAAGTATAGAGGAAATGCTGACTTGTAGAGGGACTTTCTTCCCCTGGGAGTTCCCTAGACTCCTCTCTAGTTCTGAGCCAAGGAACAGACCATCTTTCCAAGGACCGTGGGCCATCCAACATGGTCTCTTCAGGGTGGCTCTAGATGGCAAAGGGAGAGGAACGGTTTCTCCTCTCAAAGGAGACAACATAGAGGGAGAGAAAAGGGGAAGAAAATCCTTGTCTCATAGTGTTTCTGGAAGGAGGGAAAGGAGAGGGGGAGGGAAGGGTTTTTTGCTTCCTCCTCCTGATCTCCTGGGAGCATCCCTCGCTCCAGGGCTCCCGACTCAGGGAAGATTGCTGAGTCTTGAGGGCACCTTGCCAGGAGTCAACCATTTGGAGTTAAAGAAAACACTGACCAGAGAGAGATGTGGGGGGAAGGAGGAAGTCGACTCTTACCTAGACCCCACATCATGGCGCCTTGACTTCTCTGACCAGGAGAAAACAAGGTTGGAGGAAAAGTGAATGAAGATCATTGTGGCCCCGGACTGAAGGGAAGAGAAAGATTGGGGGGGGGGAGAGAGAGAAGCTGCTGCCTGGAGCCCGGGGAGCGGAAGCGACTCCCGGCGACGGTTGTGAGGAGCCGGCAGGGGTGGGAGCCCCCTAATTGTCCTGGCCTGGGCGGGGGCTGCAATGGAGGCTCCGGGGTCTGCTCATTGGAGACCTTGTTAGATCCAATCCATGCATCCATATTTATGCCGTTGTCTGATTGCGCAAGAAAAAGCAGATCAAGAAGGAAGAAAAATAAAAACAGAAAAAAATGCGAGCAAACACCAGGGAGAGTGAGAATGCTGTGTGTGGTCCCCCCTGTTCCCCCGGTTCTCCCTCTGGGGGTAGGTGGCTCTCCTCATCACTGCCCAGGTGGAACCGGCCCGAGTCATCTCAGGGTTGTGAGAGGTGGCGCGATTTCTTCACGAGCTCAGAAGTGGGCCCTTCGGTGCTGGAGCTCTCTGGGGGAGCCGCCAGCGCGCCCGTCCTCTCACCAGCCCTCGGAGGGTTAAAGGCCTTTGCCTCCGCAGACAGCCTGGGCACACAGGCCTCCCTCAGCAGCAGCGGCGGCAGCTCTGACCGGAGACTGGGGAGGGCTGCAAATGGCGCCTCTGGCTTGGAGCCAGGATGACCCTCTCTCTCTGGTCCCTGGCTGGACTGACAGACCGAGCTGGATGGGGCGCGCCCCGTGGGGACGGCTTATTGCTTCTCAGTCACTTCCCGTCATTCAGGTGAATGTCCTGGCCAACCCTCCGCCAGCCATTGCTTAGAGCTCCCGGGACTGCCCACATGGGCAACTTTTAGTCCTTTCAGCAGGTGTGTTGGGAGGGATCCGGAAGGGGCGGGATCTGGATGCTGGGCCATTTCTGGAGAAATGCGTGCTCTGGCCTTGGTGCTGAAGACTTCAGCCTTGGGATAGCACGAAAACCCCTCCCTCGTCCCCTGTAATGGCGGTTCTATACTTCAGGACTGAGCAGTGAGCCAAAAGAGTGATCTACACAGGATTGATTCTTCAGGCTCTCCCTCTTCCCTCCCTCTCCCTTTCTGTTTTTTTCTCCCTTTCGCTCTCTCTCTCTCCCTCTTCTTCCTTCCCTCCCTCCCTTTCCTCCCCCTCTTCTCTTTCCCCTCTTCTTCCTTCCCTCCCTCCCTTCCCCCCTCCTCTTTCCCTTCTTCTTCCCTCCCTCCCTCCCTTTCCTCTACTCTCTCCTTTTTCTCTTCTTCTTCCTTCCCTCCCTCCCTTTTCCCCTCCTCTTTCCCTTCTTCTTCCTTCCCTCCCTCCCTTTCCTCCCCCTCTCTCTTCTTTTCCCTCTCCCTCCCCCTCTCCCTTCTTCCCCCCTTTCTCTGTCTCTCCTGGGTTGAGATTCTGAATCTAATACCGCCGAGGCGGCTGTGGCAGCGTCATACGTGGTGGTGTGACTTGTGCCCTCCAGGAAGTTTGGGACTGAACTCCTGCCTTGTATTTCTTTCCCTGAGCATGGGTGATTAAATAATGATCCTGAGATGCCTTTATGGCCTGGCAAAAAGCTCACAACCTGGGTCTGAGCATCAGAGGGACCCTGAAACTCAATCAGACATTGGAGTGCGGTTGGCCCCAGCCGAAGCACCCCGGACTCGGGGATCAAGGTCAGCCCAGATTTGTGTTGGGCAGCAGCCAAGGGTGCCCGGTGAAGCAGGACCGGAGTGGGAGAATTAGGGGATCTGGAGCCTGAGGGAACCTGCCCCCCTTCATTTTACAGTGAAGGAACCTGGGGCCCGTAGCCACACACTCCCCAGGGGCACAGCCAGATTGGCGCTGGGCCCTTGCACTGAACACAGGTCCTCCCCCTCTGCTATCTCGCCCATTCTCCCGCCCCCTCCATGTTACAGAGAAGGAAACTGAGGCTCAGTGAGCAGAAGGATTTGGAGTCATAGAAAATTAGAGACCTTAGAGATCCACAAATCCAATTCCTTTTTTTAAAAACTAGGTGAGGGAGCTGGGATTCAAAGGAACAAAGGCTGTGGCTCATAAAATATCAGAGCTAGAGAGGTGGGAGAAACTCCCACCTCAGTCCCCTCCCCTCCAGAGAAGGGCTGACACTTCCGGGGGGGGGGCACACAGCTCTCCAGGGAGCCCTTGCCCCAGAGCCCACATTCCCCCCTGGGGTGGACCCAAGGTCTCCACAGACCCACCCAGAAGGAATCCCAGGGATGCTAGTTCTGCTGGGAAACTGGAGCCAGACAAGGTGCTTTTGGATGGAGCTGAAAGAAGGAGGGAGACATTTGTAATTTCCCTTCGATTCAGTTCTACAGACGAGGATTGTCCGGGGAAGAGAGACTGACTGAAGAAGTTCTTGGTGGATGGAACAAATTTTCCTCATCAACTGGATAAAATTACAAGAGCTGGGCTGGGCTGAGCTCCCCCCTCCCTCCCCTGGAGCTCACAGCAGTGACAGAACCAGGACCTCACCGGCCCTCACTCCTTACTGGTGCCCTTGTCACAGCACAAATAAAGGACGGATGGTGGGTGCGGGTCCATTCTCAGGCTCCCGGACACGTTCTGTCCGGTCTCGGGAGGCACCAGTGGGTGGACCTTGGCAGCAGGAAGGGCATACACACCCCGAGCTGGCAGCTTCCGTCAATCAGCACGGTCCTGAGGGGAGGAGGTCTGCTCATTCTTTCTGGCTCGAAGGGCTAGGCCACAGCCCCTTCCTCGGGCCGGAGAGAGGCTCCCTTTGCATTTCCAGGCCCGTGTGCTTCAGTTGGCCTTGGGACGGGGCTTGCGCCTCAGCTGGCCCGCTTGGCCCGAGCCGAGTCCTGGCCGGGGTCTGGGCTGCTTTTGGCCACTGCATTTGGAAACTTCCACTCGGGCAGAAGAGCTGCTAACGTGGTGTCGGCTGCATCTTGGAAGGGCCTTTTGGAAACTGGCTCAGCAAGGATTTTCCCCAAGGATGCATCTTGGCTTGTGACTTGGCGCTGAGATCTGTGGGGGAGGATGAGGAGGGGAAAGAGGAGGGGGAGAGGGAAGGGAAAGGAAAGGGAGAGAAGTGGGGAGAGGGAAGGGAGAGGAGAAGGAGGGAGAGAAGGAGAGAGAATGGGGAGAGGGAAAGGAGGGATGGGGGAGAGAGAAGGGAGAGAAGGAGGAAGAGGGGAAGGAGGAAGTGGGAGGATGGGGAGAGGGGAAGGAGCCCCATTAGTCTTTTTCAGGAAACAATGTTACTGAGCCAAATCTTTTTCTCTAAACTTCCCCAAACACTTGTCCCATCACTCTTTGCTCCTGGGGATGGGATTCCTGCACCTCCCCGGGATTTGCCTAAGCTTTGGGCTCCAGAGCTGGACTTTCCTATTAGCCCGAAGAGTAAAGGAGTAGGGAGGGGCAATTCTTCCCTCTCTCACAAGTCAGCCTGCCCTTTTTTGGCTTTCCCTTTCACTGTTTTCATGGACGTGTCAATAAAGCCACATTTCGACAAGGGGGAGCTCAGTGTCTGATCTGCCATAGGCCCATTTCCCTCCTGGAGCTCCCATCACTCCCCCCAAAGCCTCCTCTGGGCTGGAGCCCTGTGGCCCTTGGAGGTGGGGGGAGGAAACTCCCTGGGGAGATGCCTCTTCCCAGATGCTCTAGCGTCCCCTGCAGACACAGCCCTGAGCAGGCAGGCGGGCAGATGGGCCAGTTTTGGAGCTTAAAATAGAGATTCTCATTGGCTTTGGTCCTAATGAGCTGCTGAGAATGTGGGTGGAACTTTGTAGTCTCTTGGCCTTAAAGAACCGTATCCATTAAAAAGTTCAACAAATACTAATTAAGAGCAGATAGACCCCATTCATGTCCCTGCCAGACTCACCACCAGTTCATGGAAAGAATGCTTGAGAGAGGACTGGCCGCCAGGACGTGCTGATGCTGGACGGCCGGCTCCCTGAGGACAGGATCCAAGTGTCCTGCGGGCTTCGGGCCTCCCCACACTGTCGGCGGTTAATTGGTGCACATCAATTAGTTAGGTCAATGAGGTGTCTTGGACCTGCCCATGTCCCGGCTCCTTGCACCTGCTCGTTCCTGCAGGTAATGATGGGCAGGGAGCTCGCCGAGCCCAGATGTGAGACTGGCAAAGCCTGCGCTGCATCGAATGCCCCCACGCAGGTGCATGGTCCCCTTCTGCTGTTGCGGGAACCCCATGCAGGCCATTGTGGGCTCCCTGCCCTGAGGGTCCAAGGATTTCCCCCTAGAATTAGGAGTAGAAGGGAGCTTTGCTCAGGGGGCCGAGTCAGTTAGCCTTCCTCCTAAGAATGGTCCAGAGGGAGTGTCCTGCCAGCTCGGTGCTTTGCACCTCACTTCTCCATTGGTGTGATCCCCATGCAGAGCAAAGCCCCTCCCCGTTCCCCAGCTAGCCACCGAAACCGCTGAAAATGTGAATTTAAGGACTGTCAGCCTGGAAAGATTTACACCAACTGATGCTGAGCGAGACGAGCAGAACCAGGAATAATACATTGTGTACAGTAACAGCAAGAATGGCGGTGATCGACGGTTCTCCTCGGTGGTTCAGTGACCCGAGGCAACCCCAATAGACTTTGGATAGAAAATGGCATGTGCATCCAAGAAAAACAACTATAGACACTGAACGTAAATCAATGAAAACAAATCAAATTTTAAAAAATCAAACATGAAAAAGACCCCCAGATGCTCATTTGACTTCCAAGTTTTATGGGAGGAAGTTGGGAGCAGGGGCAGGAGAAGGGAAAAGCATCTGAAGAAAGAAGAAAATGTTGCAGGAGGCTTGGAGGGACTGGGAAGACTGAAGCAAGGCCGAGACTACATTTAGAGAGAAATTGGGGCGGGGGGATTGGAAGAACATTCTCTAGTCCCAGATGTTACCGCTGGTGCACAAGGAAGGAGTGGCAAGCAGGGATTTCTTCTGGAGAAGGAGAAGGACAAGGCAGTTGGCAACGAAGGCAAAGTTCCGAAGAAAAGGCCAGTGGGATCATTAAGTAAATTGATAGAAGCAAGAGATTGGGTCCAATCTGGAGCTCGCTGTGGCTGCGGCTGCGGCGTGGTTGAGACAAATGGAAGAAACTATCTAACAAGTTGTGAGGAGATGCTTGGGGGGAGGCAGAAACCCCTCCGGATGGGAGCTCTCCAAGCAGGGATGGTCCTCCCCTTTGCTTTTTTTGGATCCTCCATGCTTGGGGATGTTCTCCTGGCTATTCTGAGTGTGTGAGGGCTGGTTGGCAGGTCCCCTGATCTCGGGAGCCTGAAACCTTCGGGCTCCTGGGTTCTCTTCCCAGCTCCTCCCTCATCTGACATTGACAGATGGTGCCCTGGATCATCCTGGTCCATGCAGGGACACGGGGCCGGCCTACGTGGGGCCGGGCGCTGTGGGCAGGCACCTCGGGAAGTCTGGCTCTCTCTGTGAGTGGGCGTCCTGATGGCACTTGTGCCGAGCGTCCTGGAGGACCCTGGGCCTGGAGAGCGGCCCCTTCTTGCACTTGACCCTCGAAGCTGCCGCTGCAGCTCTTGGCAAAAAGGAGCTCCAGGAGTGGGGACGGGCCAAGTGTAAATAAAGGCTCTGTGCTGATCCCTCGTGGGCTCGAGCCAACTCTGGTGTAATTATCCGGAGAGACTGAGCCTGTCTCTGTGGCCCGATCCCTGGTCCGACGCCTCCAGGAGCACGTAGCCATTTGGGGAGCCGATAGGCACTGAGCCCCCCCCCCCCACTGCTGCCGGAGAACGTGCTCCCTGACATCAGAGAACGTGCTCCCTGACATCGGAGAACGTGCTCCCTGACATCGGAGAACGTGCTCCCTGACATCGGCTCGGAGTGGGGGGGCACGTTGGGAGATTTGGGGCATCTGGGCCTCTTCTTGGATCATAGATTTAGAAGCAGAAGAAATTTTAGAGGTCCCCGCTACACCCCCCTCATCTTACAGATGGGGAAACTGAGGTCTGGAGGAGAGGGATACGAAAACCACAGCTCACATCGCCACATCCCCATAAGGTTTGCAAAGCGCTTATCACTCCTACTAGTGTCCCCATCTGCCTGACAAGGAAGCTGGGAAGCCCAGTGACTGGCCACGTTCTCAGCGGCACCGCTCTGCTGGCCGAGGTCCCAGGCTCCCCGCTGTCCCCGGGCTGAGCCTTCCCCTGTCTGTCGGGCTGGGCTGCTGGGTGACGGGAGGCTGGTGGGAAAGATCCGGGGGCCGGCACCACTTCTTCCTTTGTCCCAGCGCCGCAGGGATGGGGGCTTCCCCGCCTCCCCCTGCCCGGCCTCTCCTCTGCTTGCCTGGGTTCTCCCAGCCACCCTCTGCCTCCCCCCGGCCCCGGGCACGAGGCAGCATCCCCCAGATCGGGGACTCTCCGGGGTTTTGCCCCCCCCCCTTTCTGACACGTTCTTTGCCCCCACGGAGGCGGCCCTTGTGTGCGCAGGAGCTTCCCGGATGGAGGCAATGACCTTCCACGGTGATCTGCCGCCAAGTTCGCAGCCGGAATGGTTGGAAAAGCCCCACCCTTTCCTTCTGCTTTGTCCACGGTGCCCCACGGAGACCCACTGAGGCTGGCGGGGACTCCCCCCATCGCTACACCCCGCCTCGGGGAAGCTCCAGGGACCACGGATCCTTCTGCTTGGCGTTCGGAGCGCGCGTTTGGCCCCGCCTCCCTCCCCAGCCTTCTTGCCCCCAGCTCCCCCCGGCCCCGCCCCGGCCCTCTTCCCCTCAGGGACTTCGCCTCCTGGCCCTCCGCGTCACCCAGCGCCCTCGGCCCGTCCTCACGCGGGAGCGCACCCTCTGCTCTGACCACGGGCCCCCTGCCTGGAGAAGGTCCCCTCTTCTCCAGGAAGTCCTCCTCACCCCCTCCTCATCCCGGGCCTTCCCTCTGTCCTTGGTCTCTTATCTATCCCGTGGATGTATCTCCCCTCTCCTCTGCCTTGATTGATGAAGTGTCAGAGAAATAAGGGAAGATTCCAATTCAGATCCTGGGACTAGCACCTCGGACTGTTCCTCGGCAACCCCGTGCAGCCGCCTTCTCCCCTATGGCCCCTCCTTAGTTCCGTTAATTCCTCCAGCCCCTCCCTGGCCTCTCCTCCTGCTCCTCTGCCCTTCCAGGTTCTGAGACATTGTGCCCCCCCTCCCCCCTGCTCTCCTCTGCACTCCAGCCTCTCCACTCTGACCCCCGGAGGGCTCCGTGCTCCTGTAGCCTCTGGGGACCACCCCCAGGGCTCCTTGCGCCTCTGCTACACTAAAAGGTCACTCATGTTTTCAGCTGGGTTAAGGCCTATTTGTTGTCTGCAAGCGCCCCTTGGACTTCAACCACATTTAGAGACATGGCTAAAACGTCAGATTTTCATCCCCACCCAGGGGCCCCCTCCCTCCCATGCTCCTCTTTCCCACAGTCACAGAGGCCTTTGGGGGATCAGGGAATATTTATTTGAGAGCAGCTGCTGACCCCTCCAGGGATTCTCAGATAAGTCGCCCAGAAATGATGGGCTCCTGTCCAGTCCCCACACTCTGCCTTTCCTGCTGTGTGAAAGTGGACAGGAACTGCTGACCTCTGACCCTGGGATCAGTGGGGTCCAGCTCCCAAACAGATATCGCCCCTCCAGAGAAGTGATGCTGAAGCGGGGGAACTCTACAAAAAGTGGGAGGAAGGAATGGAAAGGAGCAGCCAGGAGAGCTCAGCTCCAGCAGAAGGTGGCCCCTCTGTCTCTCTGCCTCTTTCCCTCTCCATTGCTCTGTCTCTGACTGTCTGTCTTCCACCTCTCTCTCTCTCTCTCTCTCTCTCTCTCTCTCTCTCTCTCTGTCCATCTCTACCTCTCGCTTTGTCTGTCTGTTTCTCTGTCTCTGTTTCTTTGTGTCTCTGTCTCTTTTTCTCTTTGTGTCTCTCTATCTTTGTCTATCTCTTTGTTTCTCTATTTCTTTGTCTCTATCTCTGACTTTGTTGCTGTCTATCTCTCTATCTCTGTTTTTTCTCTTTGTCTGTCTCTGTCTGTCTTTCTCTCTCTGTCGGTCTCTCTCTGTCTGTCGGTCTCTCTCTGTCTCTCTGTCTGTCTGTCTGTCTCTCTGTCTGTCGGTCTCTCTCTGTCTCTCTCTCTGTCTCTCTGTCTCTCTGTCTCTCTCTCTCTCTCTGTCGGTCTCTCTCTCTCTGTCTCTCTCTCTCTCTGTCTGTCTGTCTCTCTCTCTCTCTCTCTCTCTCTTTCACTCTGTCTCTCTCTCTCTATCTCTCTGTCTGTCTGTCTGTCTCTCTCTGTCCATCTCTACCTCTCGCTTTGTCTCTGTTTCTCTGTCTCTGTTTCTTTGTGTCTCTGTCTCTGTTTCTTTCTCTTTGTGTCTGTCTTTCTCTCTATCTTTGTCTATCTCTTTGTTTCTCTGTTTCTTTCTTTGTCTCTATCTCTGACTCTCTTTGTCGCTGTCTGTCTCTCTATCTCTCTTTCTCTTTGTCTGTCTCTGTCTCTCTCTTTCCCTCCCTTCCTCTCTCTGTCTCCCCTACAAACTGCAGCTTTCTCTCCCTTGAAGTGTCCATATCCCTTTGGGACCTTGCCCTGCCCTTGCCCTTGACTTATCTTCGCCAGATTCACTGGGAGAAAGGCTTTTGTTAGAAAGAAAATAGCTACCCACGGGCCATTTGTCCAGCGCTTCTCTCTTGGGCCACCAGGATCTCTGGCTGTGCTGGGGTTGCCACAAGTCCTCTCTTAGTCCGACTCTGAATGGACCTGGGCCATATAAACGCTCCTGGGACGTGACTTCACTTCGAACGGGCTTGGACATCTCTCCCGAGACGAGTGGAGATCTCTTTCCAAGCAGAGTGCTCACTCGGGGTGACTTGACTTCTGCCGCCTTCCCTACATGCAGACAAAAGGCACCACAGGGGGGGCTCTGACCTTGCCACGGACCGCAGTGATGGGCGTGGAGACCCGGCCATCTCAGGTGGACTCGGGGTAGGCCCCCAGCTCCGAGGCGCTGGAGTGTTTTCCCAGGACTCACACGTCCTCCCTGGGAGCGGGGGGCCATCAGACAGGCCTCGGTGCCTCCCCCAGAGGTAGCGCCGTAGTCTGGACTCGGACCCACTTGTAGTCAGTGAACTATTTTTATGTGAACAAAACAGCAATGAATGACCATCCTCGCAAAACCAAGAGGGAATAAGCATCCAGATGGTGCCTAATGTGTGCTGGGCCCAGTGGTGAGTTGATTTTTATGAATATTAGTTATTTGGTGAAAAATATCCCATAGAGCGAGATGGTGAAATGATGAGAAGGTGGCTAATGCCACCTGACAATTAGGAGTCAAAGTAGGTGGGGCTTAACGGGAAGGGGCGGGTCTCCTTACGTTTCTCCCATCCAGATCCCAGCATTGTGGACATAGGAGGTTTGATTCAGACTCAGGGGGTTTCAGTTCACCTGAAGCTATTCCTGGCCGGGGGTACCCACAGCTTGGGGTCAGGTCCCCTCCATGGCTCACCTGGGGTCCCAATCAAGTCTATCAGAGGTCAACATGCTCTCAGCCTCATCATCTTTTCAACGATGGTCGATGGGACTTTTGGTCACTGGAGCCCACTGGATAGACGAGCAATTCTGAGGTAAGGAGCAGAGGAAGGGGAGAAGGGATCTTAGTGCAGACGAGGAAGGAAATGGATCTGGGGAAAGTTTCTAACAACACAAAGACGGGAAGCCATCAGTGTGTCACTGATGATGCTTTTTCGCAGCAAACCCAAAGGTGTAAGAGCTGACGGGAAGTGGAAGGGAATCTGGTCACCTTCCTGCTCACCGCTGCTCCCAGCTCAGCACAAGACCACCCGGACCCCCAGCTTCCAGGAGCAAGAGGAAGAGATGCTTGTTTGGGCTTTTCTGGTCTGTCAGGGAGAGTCTGTCACAGAATGGGGGAAGGGCAGCGCTCCTCCCTGATGCTCCGGGGAGGACCAGAATAAGCCTGAGCAGAGAAGCCTCCAGAGAGCTCTGCTCTGAGGCCCTGCCCACTGTTTCTAGCCTGCTCATGTCTCAAGTCCTGCCTGAGAAACACCAGACCTCCATTCTAAGTTCCAAACTCAAGACTGTATCAAGAGACAATTGCGTTTTGAATTGGAGGTTCTGCCGTCACCGACAGAAAGCAGCCTCCCCAACCTAGCCACATAACTCATTGGGAGCCACTTTTTCTGGAGAAATGAGTTCTTTCAAATGGCCACAATCTAACCTGGTCCTTCTTGTAATCAGAAACCATCAAAAAACGTCTAATAGGCAGCCAGGCTTCTGACATCCTGCTAGTCTTTCAGGACCATATCATGCCTGGAAGGGATGTAAGGGGAGGAAACATTAATGAGTTGTTGGTGGGAGTTGTGGGCTGCTCCAGCCCTTCTGGAGAACGATCTATTAGTCTATAATAATCTTTGGTCCAACAATACCTCTGTTAGATCTGTAACCCCCCAAAGTTCAAATTAAAAGGAAAAGGACCCATGAAATGACTCAGTTGTTCTCTGGAATATAGTGATCTGAGACAATTCCAAAGGACTCACAAAGGAAAAAAAAAACTACAATCTATATCGAGAGAAAACTGATGGACTCCGAGTGCAGACTAAAACATGGAGTCATAGAAGACCAACTCTTGGGCCGGCTTTGAGGTTTAAAAGATAAAAACATAAGAAGAAAACAATGACGGGGAACTGAGAAGGGATGTAAAAAGATGATCGGAGTCTTTTTTTTCTTCTCATTTTCCTTTCTTTTCATGCAAAAAATATTCATATTGTAAAAAAGCAAGAATGTTTAATTAAGTAAAAAGGGTGTGTTTTAGTCTGCACCCAGAGTCCATCAGTTTCCTCTCTATTTAGAATATAGTTTAGAAAATTTTCAAGAAATTAAAACTATTTCTAGTCATATGAAAAGCTATTTCAAATCACTATTGACCAGAAAGTTCAAATTAAGACAACTCTGAGCTACCACTACACACTTCTCAGATTGGCTAAGGTGACACAAAAAAATAATGACGAATGTTGGAGGGGATGTGGGAAAGCCGGGACACTGATGCATTGTGGGTGGAGCTGAAATGATCCAACCATTCTGGAGAGCAATTTGGAACTATGCCCAAAAGGCTATCGATCTGTGCACGCCCTTTGACCCAGCAGTGTTTCTTCTGGGCCTGTATCCCAAAGAGATACTAAAGGAAGGAAAGGGATCCGTATGTATAGGAATGTTTGTGGCGGCCCTTTTTGTAGTGGCGAGAAACTGGAAACGGAGTGGCTGCCCACCGGTGGAGAATGGCTGAACAAGTTATGGTGTATGAATGTTATGGAATATTATGTTCTGTAAGAAATGATCAGTAGGAGGATTTCAGAGAGGCCTGGAAAGATTTACGGGAACTGATGCTGAATGACATGAACATTATACACAGGGATATTATACGATGATCAATTCTGACGGACGTGACTCTCTTCAACAATTAAGATGATTCAAAGTGGTTCTAATTGTTCATTGATGAAGAGAGCTATCTGCACCCAGAGAGAGGACATAGCATTTCACTCTCTCTGTTATTTGTTTGCATTTTGTTTTCTTTCTCAGTTTTTTCCCTTCCTTTTTGATCCGATTTTTCTTGTGCAGAAAGATAACTATATAACTATGTATGCATATATTGGGTTTAACATATATTTTAACATATTTAACATGTATTGGACTACTTTCTAGCTAGGGGAGGGGGTGGGGGAAGGAAGAGAAAATTTGAACACAAGGTTTTGCAAGAGTCAATGCTGAAAAATTACCTATACATATGCTTTGTAAATGAAACACTTTAATTAAAAAAAAGGAGAAAAAGTTTTCAAGAACAAAATTCCAATTCAGTTCCCTCTTTCTAGCGATGCTTCTTTAATTAATTTAATTTAATCCCCTTTGTACCGACCTCCCTCAAAGGACCATCCGTCGCAGGATCCTCACCTCTGAGGTCCCTTTCTCACAAGTTCATCTTGGCTGAGGTAGCAGAGTCATCACCTCCCAGCATCCCTGAGCTTTCTCCTGTGAAAGCCAGGTCCTATGTAGTCATCAGAATAGCAGTTTTCCCCTTCTTCTTTAAAAAAGGATTTTTATTGCTACTTTTTGGGCTCACATTTCCCTCTGTGTCTTCCCTTCTCCTCTCAGGGGAGCCAGCTGGTCCTGATTCTAAGTGATGGAATTACCATAAAAAAGCAAACACAGAATTCCCAAATACTTTAGCCAAGCCTAAAAGCTCTCCTAAAAGGTCCCCTCCAGCAATAAATTCCCAGGAGCCTCCGAAGCAGACTATATTTTCATTTCCTTAAGATTATCAGTTTTATCAAGTGTTTTCTGTCCAGTTTCCACCGTAATAATCAGGGACAACCACGCTCTGCCTCACCGACACACTCTGTCACACATCTCCTGAGGGGGCCCTCGAGTGTTAGGCAGCCCTGGAGTTAGGAACCTCGGGCCGGACCCCGGCTCTCACCCCTACTAGCCACGTCTCCCTGAGAAGGTCACACAACTTCAAAATTAGAAATAATAACAGTCACCCTCGCTGCCTCACAGGCCGCCTCGTTTGTGTTCTCACTTAGGATCTCCTTGAAAGCAAAACAAAAGCGTCTGTTTCTTTCGCTTGGCAGATGAGGGTCTTTCCTCCATGTCTCCAGTCTGTTGCACTTAGACACATCCCGCCGGCTCAGACTGTAACTTACCTCCGTGAGCCCGAGTGTGGGGCCCTTCCCTCCCCGTCCTCTCTTGGATGGAAATACAAAACAGGTTCCCTTTAAACTCCTGCGTAGGCAGCTTCCCTTCGATCTTCTATCCAGCAGAGAACCGTGCGCCTGGAACCCGTCCCCTGGTCTTCAGGGAGTAAAAACCAGGAGAGCCGGCCCTTGTGGCCTGCGGCGTGGGGGGTATCTCGGAGAGCGCAGGGCCCTCTGGGAAGGAGCCACATCCCCCAGGGGAGAGGAGCCACAGCTGGGCTTACTGCAGGCGGGGGAGAAGGCTCAGGAGCAGCGCTGGCGGTTGTGCTCTCAGAGTTGGTTGGGGGGGGGGCTGAGCAGAATCCAGAGCTCCCCCTGTCAGTCCCTGCTGGGGCACAGGGTCATCCGGCCTGTCCTGGATGGGTCCTGGGGGTGATTTGATTGAATGAACTGGAAAGTAAGGGGGACAGACAGACAGACACACAAAGATGGAGACAAGCAGGCAGATGAGGTCATGAGGCTGTTCACACCAATTTGGGGAAGAAAGGCTCTAAAAGACAGGGAAGATCCACTTTTTCTCTTACCTCCCTCATCACCGCCAGCCTGAACTTGGGTTAGAAAACTGCTGGGGGTGGGGTGAAGGGGGCCGCAGGCTCCCCCCTTTCTCTGCTAGGATCGAGAGTCCTTATGACCTCCCGCGAAGGTCGTCCCCACTGCGGTCCAGAAGACATCATCAATCTCCTTCAGCAGCCGCCCCCCAGAAGGAAGGACGCGCCACATGTTTTTAGGATCACGGTTAAGAATTGTGTTTTCATGACATTGGAGCCATTTTTGATCATTGTTCGACTTTGTTTTGAACCAGGAATTTCCCCTGATGCCCATGTGCTTGACAGGCCTTAACTCAGCCTGGGTTTGGATGATAGTCATTGAGCAAAACTTTCCCCTATGGTCCATATGCCTGAGAGTTCCCATTAAATAAAAGCGCTTGTGCTCTCTCTCTCTCTCTCTTTCTCTCTCTCTCTCTCTCTCTCTCTCTCTCTCTCTCTCTCTCTCTCTCTCTCTCTCTCTCTCTCTCTCCACCTCCCTCCCTCTCTCATTCTTTGTTTCTTTCTATTCCTGTTTATCTCTCTCTTTTTCTGTCTCTTTCCTCTCTCTCTTTCTCTGTCTCTGTCTCTCTGTTTCTCTCTCTGTCTCTCTTTCCTCTCTCCTTTCTTCCTTCATCCCTCATTCTCTTCTCATTTCTTTCTGACTGTCTCTCCCCTTTCTCTGTCTCTCTGGTCTCCCTCTCCCTCTTTCCCTCCCTCCTTCCCCCCTTTTCTCTCCCTCTCTGTCTCCTCTCCGGGTGTATCTTTCTCTGTCTGTCTCCTTTTTATAAGATGGCACCTTTCCATTCTCTCATGGACTGTACCCAGAGGAGAGAGAAACAGCTTCAAGGTGGAGCAGCCTGTGGGCAGAGAATTGAAATATTTCCTCTCCCTGCCAGTGTCCCTGTGGTTCCCAATGCCAGTGAGTAGAAGATAATAATAATAATAATAGTTAACATAATAATAATAATAGTTATATGGCTCTTCTCATGTGCCAGGTATTGCTCTAAGTGCTTTACAATTATTATCTCATTATCCTCCCAATAGCCCTGGAGAGTAGCCGCTGTTACCTCCTATTTCCCGTTGAGGAAGTGAGACAGGCAGAATTAGTGAGCTTGCCCAGGGTCACACAGCTAGGAGGGGTCTGAGTCACACCTGAGGTCAGGTCTTCCTACTCCCAATCCTGTGCACAGTAGGGCCTCCAGCTGTCTCATAGGTGGAGTCTCCCTAAAGTGCCTTATACGTGTGTGTGTGTGTGTGTGTGTGTGTGTGTGTGTGTGACACAAAGGACAAAAAAAGAAAGCTGACTGTGCCGTGACCCATGAGAGCAGAGACTGGTGGGATACAGGTCTGGGCTGGGACTTCTCCCTTGGGCTTACTTCATCCAAGTCAACCATCGGGGGCAGTCCCTGGTGCCATTCTCTGCCCCCTAAGCCCAGGTCATTCTCTCTCCTTTATCAAGGCTCATGGTTTTGGGGCAGGGATGGGAAGGATGCCCTCGAACTTACATGTCAAGTGTCCTGGGATCCTCTGCCCCCTTAAGTCTCATGAGCTGCGCAGTCCAGAGCCTTCACGATCCAGAAGGAAGGAAGTTCTCTCTCCTTTTCCCCCATTGGCTGGGTCAGTTTGAAGGAGCAAAGAAAGGCAATGGGGACGGACAGGATATCGAGGAATGGTCTTTCTGCCTCCAGATTCCCAAGAACGGCTGAGAATGCTCTCGGGCCGTTCTGCCATCTGGCACCCACATATACTGCCCCCCCTTTGGAACCCTTCTTTGAGAAGAGTAATCAGATTAAGACCGCCATTCCTGGCAAGGATATATCAGGCAATTGCCTAGAATTCCCAACACTTTGTCTTTCTGGTTTTAAATGCTTCTCCCTAGGAAGGGAATAAGCGTTTATTTAGTGCCTAGTGTGTGCCCGGCATTGTGCTGAGGGCTTTACAAATACTGCCTCATTGAGAAGACTTCACAAATATTATCTCATTGAGAAAGGTAGAGAACGTGGTGAAATTCGCCAAGTCCACCAGCTTTGTGAGGCCATGAAGGCAGGAAGTTGTGTCCAGACCCATCACTCCCTACCTAAGTGGATCAGGAAGCCAAGCAATGCTCCAGCTGCCCTCTAGTATACTCAGTTTTGGGGAAGCCAAGTCCTGCTCTCCAGATCAATCCAGTCCTTCCCATTATTCCTCCCTTTTCGTCCTCTCCACAGACTCCAACATTTCTGGCTTCCGGCTCCTCACACAGACCCCAGGGTGTCTATCCTTTCACCCTCTGTTTCAGGCTACACTTCCCAGCATCCCCTGCAGCTAGAATGGGGTCACAACTGAAGGCGTCAGACTGAATAAATGATCCTTAAAGCCTCTCTTAGTCCTGAATCCCACTACCAAATGCAAATGCTATTCTTTAGTTTAAAATTTTATTTTTGAATTAATAAGCATTTCTTTCCCTTCCCTCTCAGACTACCAAAATAAAAGAAAAAGAAATAAAAAATAAAATAAAATAAAAGACTCCTCCCCGGCGACCTCTCTTTGCTGTGTGTTGTCTTCTCCTATTAGAATATAAGTTCTCTGAGGGCAGGGACTATCTGCTTGCTTGTATTGGTTATCTCCATTACTTAGCCCAGGACCTGGCCCATAGTGAGACTATTCTATGCTTTTGTTCATTTGCGGTGGGAAGCAGCTTTAAGGATCGGGATCCATGGAAGGAGGAAAGAGGTATGTCTGTGTATTCAAGATGTATATGTAGGTGTCCCAGATACCTAGCCTAGGCATTGGAGCTGCGAGCTGTGGAGAGGAGCAGACCCTTAGCCTGTGGAGAAGCCCAGGAAACCGCCTACAACGAAGGGGGATGTATGAGGATTTTTCTGAGAAAGGACTTGTAGCTTCCGGAATTCTGAGTTGTCTCTGTCCCATGTCTATTCACACACCTGCCCCAATATCACTGTATCCTGTGCTGATTCTTCCCGGTGATGATTTCTGTCTCTATTTGTAGCAGAATGGGTCCAGATTTAGGAGGAGCTGAAATGCTTCGTTCCTTTTGATTGTACTAAGTACTTTGCCAAGAGTTAATTGTGTCTGCTGGCTGATTGTTAAGAGAAGTACACCAGTGGGGGCTTACGAGGTGGACAGTGGTAGAAGTACGGTCCGGTGGTTTATATCTCCTCACTTACCATCACCTGGAAACCCAACTCATCAGTGCAGATGCAAATGTCAACGAGAGAGCACAGGGGAGAGGAGGAGCGCGGGACTATGTTTCTCTATTCCTTGAAGTGAAATTGGACTTTTCTGAGCGTGCAATCATGTTCCAGCAGATCCAGACACGACAGCACGTTTAGTAATTTCCTAATCATTAGATGGCAAACGTTACCAGTTTGTTCTGTTCTGTGTTTTTTGTTTTCGCCGTTACAGATGTTGCCGTCGCGAATGTATTTATACAGAAAGGTCTTTTTCCACGCCAGTGACATCTCTGGGGTTTTGTGCTCATGATGAGATGACTGAACCCCCAAAGGCTGCGAACCTTTTTATAGTTCTTCTTGTGCAGAAAGTCACTGTTTTCCAGAACACCCTTCCCGGACATTTTCTAGGTTTGTTTTTCCAGCACTCACCTTCTCCTCCTCAACGCTCTGGCCAAATGGAATGACTTCCTGTTCTCTGATCTCGTCCTGCTGTTTCTCGCATCTGTGCATTTGTACACAGTGTCCCCTCGAACCAGAACTGACTTCCTCCCGCCTCCTCTAGAGCCAGCCCAGATGGCTTCCTTCATCCAGCTCGGCTTTTCCCCGCACTAGAAGCAACTCTTCCTTGGGGAATCTCTCAAGTCCTTGCTCGCCATTTTCTAGGACTTAATCAAACTCGAACAGTGTGTTTTTGTAATGTGTATATGGGTCTCTTCCCTCTGGCTCTTTCGCAAGCTCCTTGAGAGCAGGTTCTAAGTTGTTTTTCATTTATGGTATCAGCCCCTACTGATAGGATCCCTTGCACACAGCTGGCACTTCATAAGTTGTGGACTGGTTAAAAATGTTTCACCATTAAGTGTACTCCTCGGGAATACTGGGAACAATTGTGAGCTTTGGGGTCCTGCTGGTCAGCTGCTCTTTCTGCCCTGCTGTTTTAAAGTGATGTCAAGAAAAGTGTCTGAGGGAAATCTATCAAACTGAGGCAGAAAAGATAATGGCAAACATTGGAATAAGACAGAATGAAAAAAGAAAGGAGTGGTAACTTCTGTTGGTCAAGTATGGACGCGGGGACTTCACGGAGGCTGCAGCTCTAGAGCTCTCCAAGGACTCTTTTCCTATGAAAAAAGCAGAACACCTGATTCAGCAGTGATTTGGCTCGTCAGCACTTTCATCCCAAGTTAGGTTTGCAAACTTTGCTTTGGACTCAACTGCAAACAAAAAAATGGAACTGGAAGTGACGGGAATTCTGAGGAGAATTCACTGTCATTCCAGAGTTTGTGATAATTTGTGGTTAACGATAATAAGAACCACAAGAGAAAGGTGGTATCAAGATTTAGGACACATTTTATGCACATTGTATCTTTGACCTTCATAGCAATCTTTTGAGGTGGATACAAGGATTGTTACTGCCGTTTTACAGATGAGGAAACTGAGGTTAAGAGAGGCAAAAGGCCTTGCTCTTGATTCCACATCTGGCAGAGAAGCAGAGGAGGGACTGGAAGCTAAGTTTCTCTGGCTCCAAGCCCGATACCGCAGGCCCTTTGTCACACTACATTTCAAAGGAAGGAAATGCTGGACAATGTTGGATCTTCCTCCTTAAATACTAAAACAGGCGTGTGATTTCATCAGTGTGGGAGTTCCTTCCAGGGATGCTGATCACAGCCCCTCCGTGGTGACTCTTCTGGGCTCGGCTCCTTCTCCTCGGCTCACTTCTCCCGCTCACTCATTCTTTGGGTTTACTAGAGGGGGAGAGGACCTTCTCTGCGAAGCAGACTGAGCCACTCGCCTTTTTGGGAGGGTCCTTGGGCTGGTGACGCAGGGGCAGACAGTTAGGAAATGCTTGCCCAGGTCTGGGTGTCCTTGGGGATGAGGCGGCGAGCTGTCTCCCGGTGCATCATCCCGCTCACTGTACCCAGTCAGCTCTGGAGCTCAGAGCCCCGTCAGCCAGACTGGGAGCGGCCCGGAGGCTTGCCCCCAAACCTGGCCTGTCCCAATGGCCGGGAGGCAGTGCCTGGGATGGACATGCTCCCAAGGGCTCATCTCTACTCCCCCTTCTCCAGCAGCTTCCAAGCCCATATTGCTAAAACCCAAACCACCCTGCGGCTCTCCCACTCGGGAAGCCTTGGGCTTTCTCCAGCGCCTCAGAGAAGACAACGCCCTTTGGCGCTAGAAATCCTGAGTGGGCCTTCCCCTCCCCTCCCCTCCTTTCTAGACTGGCAACTGCTCTTCACTCTCTGCATTCTCGAGGGAGGGAGCTGCTTGTTCCTGTTCCTGGCATCCTGGCTCACGTTTATGTGCTGCTCCCCCCCCCCCCAAGTCTGGAGCGATCCCCTTCCTCAGCTCAATAAAGTCCCATATAAAAGGAGGGGAGAGGTTAGAGGGGGAACGAGGTCCATGGGGGGATGCTGGCAAAGTCTGGACAGTCAGGACAGGGGCTGAGAAAGGAGTCAAAGGAGTGGCAAGCCATCAAAAGGGAGGCTGGAGGAGGAATTCGCCACTTGGAGGATAAGGTTTAAAGGTAAAAGAGCAACAGACCACCTTTACTGGAGGAAAGCAAGCTTGTTTGCATTTGGGGAGGGGACTCCTAGATTCTCAAGAATAAATGTTGTCGGTAGAATCCTCTTTTATTTGTGTGAGATTGGTGTTTGGTGCATATGTTTGAGATTCAGACCAATGGGCACTTCTTTTGGCCAAGTACAAAAGGTCCCAAGGAGCTGAAAGAACAGCCGGGAAGGGACGTGGGAGGAGCTTTTTAACCTCATCAGGGCTGATGCACCTGCAGCAGCACTCATTCAAAACAAGGCAAGTGAAGGGTCCGTGACATTCTCTGCTGGCCAGAAGCCATCTGGAGTCTAGGGTCCAACTTTGGGCCATCCAAGGACCGGCTTGGACTAGTTCAGAGAGGCTCAACATCAGGAGACTAGGGTTCTTTGTTTGGTTTTTGTTTCTTTGTTTTGCCCACTGGCATCCTTCCGGGAATCTCTGTTGTTGTTCATCCTTTGTTTTCAGAGGAACAATGATATCACCGATGGGAATTGGCTTTAAGCGAGGCAGAGGTGCCCAAAGCGGTCAGTCTCACTTCCTCTTCCAGAGTCATTGGAGCCCAATGGCAGGACGGTTCAGGAGGCCTGGAGATAGCTCGGGCTGCAGTGGCTGGATGACCTTGGCATTTTCCGTGTCTGACCAAGCTCTCCATAGTTCCTGCTTCAATCACCTTCGTGGCTATCGTAGCAAATTGTTCTCGTCTATCTATTACGCTGTGGGAAGTCTTCATATTTTGGGGTACACACCCCCAATTCACTGATGGGCATGAGAACCCTCAGTTACTCTTATCCTGGTTTAGCCCATTTAAGCCACTTTGCTGGGCTGTGGTTGCCTGCACACTATAGTTTCTTTGAAAGTTGGGTGAGAGATGGATACCATGGACGGATGAACAGCCCTGAGAGGGGCTTAGCAGCCCTTACACCAGAAAGGCTAGAATTCTGGAGTTCCCCAAGCACCTCAAGACCATATTCTAAGTCTGTGAGGGCTCAACTTCTGTATCAATGGAGGCAAAGTTACAGATTACTCAAGTATAGATTCATGCACACATGCCCATGGGGAACTGTGTCTACACCGGACATGGTGAAATGTCTATGTCTGTGTCTATAAAAATATGAATTCATTTATGAAGGAAATGTGAGTAGCACATTGTTGCAGGAAGCCACTGTCTGCTCAGCCCTAAGGCTGGCTACTGCCATAATCATTCTTGAGTGAATTGGGGGCTCATGTTCTCCCTTAGGTTTATCCGGTGTTCCTGGCGCCTCCCACACACCTCCCTTTCTAGCTGCTTCTCTGGAAGTCTTCCCAGGACTGCTGGTAGCTCAGTCACAAATCAACCCGACAGCTGAGGTATTATAGGTTTTGTATTTATTCCTTTGGGTGTTTTCAACCAATTGCTCACTTTTCCTCCCTTTCTGCTCCCTGCTTCTTGATCTTCTCCATCTTCCTCTCTCACTCCTTCCTCTCTTCTCCCTCTGCTTATTTCCTCCTTCTCCCTGTCCTTATCCTCTCTCCTTTGCCCTCCCCTTGCTATTAAAGCAAAGGCCCATGATCACTTTTACTGTTCAACAAAGTACTAGAGATGCTAGCTATAGAGCTAAGACATGAAAAGAGGAATGGAAGAATAAATATAGGCAGAGAAGATATAAAAAGAAGATATCAAATCTATTACTTTTTACAGAAGTTATGATGGTTTACTTAGAGAACACTAGAGTCGACTAAAAAAAATGGAAATAATTAGCAACTTCAGCAGAGTTATAGGATTCAAAATAAACCCACACAGATCATCAGTCTTTCTGAGCATTACCGACAAAATCCAGCTGGAAGAAATAGAAACTCTATTTGAAATAACCAGACGATATAAAATACTTAGGAGGCTACCTGACAAGATACATACAACTATATGAACACAATCATAAAATACTTTTTACACAAAGACAGATTTAAATAATTGGAGAAATAGGAATTGTTCTGAGATATGACTAGCAAATATAACAAAAATGACAATATTACATAAATTAATTTACTTATTCTGTACTGGATCAGTCATATTACCAAAAAAATACTAAGAAAGCTAGCAAAATTCATTGGGAGAAAATAAAGTTCAAGAATGTCAGGGGCATTAAGGGGGAAAATGGCAAGGACGGGGAGCCTTGTTGTTTGTTTCTCATTTGTTGTTTGTCTTTCATTTTGAAGAGGATCAATGATATCAAGGGTGATGTCAGGTGAAAGTGAGGCAGTGGCATAAAGTCGCCAGCCTGGCTCTCTCTTTCAGAGTTACTAAAACCTAATGATGTCAGATGGCTGGCAATGGCTTGGGATGCAGCGGATGATCCTGGCATCTGCAGTGTCCAACCAGACCGCATTCTGCAGTGCCCGCTTCAGGTGCCTTCACGGCCGTTGCATCAAATCGCTCTCATCCACCCACTTGTTAGGAGAAATCTTCACATGCTCGGGTAACACCCCCCCCAACTGATGGATTTGAGGCTACTGGTTACCCTAACCCCGAACTGAGTGGCAGATGGACACTAACGGTAGATTAGCAGCCGGAAATGGTTTTACTGAAGATTGGCTGCCATACATGCTCCGGCTGCTTGGAGCCACAGCCGAGCTGACGGGCAGGTGGACACTAAAGGTGGATCGGCAGCCATTTTCATGGCAGCCCTCACTCTAGAGACGCCAGTCCTGCCGACACCCTATAAATCCCGATCTCAAACCATTCTACAAGGTTGTAGTATATTGAACAAAAATACAGTTTGGCACGAGGTAAGAAATAAAGAGGTTGATCAATAGGAAAGATTAGGAACATGGTTTGCAAAGCAAATGAATATAGAAACCTAATGTTTGATCAAGTCAGAGTTCCCAGTAATCGGGGCAAGAATTCACAATTCAGCCAAAACCCTTGGGACAAACTAGAAGCCGTTTGGCAGAAGCTGGGTATAGACCCATATGCGGAACCCCCCATTTCATTTCCTGTGGCCAGTGCAGCTTCATCCAGTTCTTGGCAAATGAACCCTTCTCGTCTCAAGTGCTCTCGGGGCACACGAGGCCATCGAGTGCACACGTAGAGTAGCCACGTCGCGTCAGACTGCGGGGACCGCCAGACCACGAGCCTTTGTCTTTCGGGGCAGAACAGTCCTTCCCGGTGTTCCGCATCTTGTCTGGTCTCCCAGCCTTGGCCCCGCCCACACGGGAGGAGGGGCTGTGCAGAGCATCTTTCTCCATCCTCGGCCATTCTCTCTGCAGTCAGCTTTGCCTTCAAATGCGCGCTGAGTCCGGAACTCACTGTCGAGTCCCTGGCACCTGCAGCTCGGCGTTCATGGAACAGACGGACATGATGCCTCTGGCCTCGCTGCCCCTTGACTGGCAGCCTCCATGTGGCACAAGGGTGGGGATTCTCCCCCTTTGTGCCCACAGGATATAAGAACTGAGCCCCAGCTCCCTGGCCAGGCTCTGACACCAAGAGCTCGTGGGGAGCCCCTCCCAGGAACAATTCCTCGGGCGCCTTCTATTCCAGAGCTCGGCGAATGGGTTTAATATCTCTCCTGCTCATTTGAGCTTCCCTCGGAATCACGATGTCTGCAATAAGGGTAGGGTTGTCATCAGTGCTTAAGCACATGATCATAAAAAGTAATAAGGCTGGATACTTTAGCGAGGACGATTCCCACGGGAAAAGCAACATTGGAAAACTGTACAGAAATGAGCCGGCTGCAGGAAATCCGGGGACTGCTCTGCGCAGCCTTCAAATTCTCATTTCACTTTAGGGACACAGGCAGCCCCCACACGTGGCAGCAAAACGCAGCTTTGCCCCATTCCGTGAGCACCAGGTGCTCCCGGCAAGCGCCCTTCCTCCCACGTGGTGCCGTTATCCAGGAGCAGAGAAGGCTCTCGCTGGCTCTCTGAGGGCTGGCAGCCTCCTTGGTCCTCCAAGCGCCCTTTGTAGAACCATTACCTAGTCTCACTGGTCTCCAGTTATTACCAAATCGGGTGGCGTGGCTCCAGCCTCTGTCCTATTGGCTTCTCTTCATTAAGCTGCAGGTTGTAGATTTTATTTTTTCTCACTTATAAAGAGGGGATCCGACTTTCAGCAGAATATTAGAGGGAGCAAGGAAAGAAAATGAATGAGGGGCAGCTAGGAGGTTCAGTGGATAGAGCACCAGTCCTGAAGTCAGGAGGACTTGAGTTCAAATCAAGGGAGGAAAGAAAGGAGGGAGGAGGGAGGAAATAAACAAAGAAAGGAGGGAGGAAAGAAAGAAAGGAGGGAAAAAAGAAAGGAAAAGAGGAAAGGAGGAGCATGGCACTCTATTGAGAAGGCAGCAGGAAAAGAGGAAATTGAGAAGGCAGCAACCCCCTTGGGTCGGCTGGCCCAATCCAGACTCCTCCCGCACAGCCTCCCACCTCCCAACCAGACACCCTTCTGGGAGCAACTTCCCTGGGGCTTTTTCACTTATGTGGAAACCTCCCAGTGGGTCGGCATAACGGGGTGCACTCGGTCAGTCAGCAGGTTATGGTCCGGCTCTTCCTGCTTCTGCTCCTGAGCAGGCCCCCGGCCCACTGATCTATGGAACCATGATCTCTGCTTCTCAATGCCCAGGGCTTTTCAGGGGCTCTCACTTAGTTTGTGTCCTTCCTTCTCCTAAAACGCCATCAGTACATCTTCCCGTCCAGGACACAAGGGTCTAGATCCCCTAGTCCTCTCTGGGGGCCCGGGAGGGGAGGGAAGTGGCTCCTCAGCAGGGCTCCCTTTCACTTGCCCTCCTTGACCTCCCCTCCCCCAGTTCCTGCACTCTCCTCTCCAGCCCATCATACTCCCTCCTGTCCCCTTGGTCAGTAAGGCAGGGAAGTGGAGCTGACATCAGGGGCATGGCGGGAGCCACGGCCCCTCCCCAGGAGCCACGGCCCCTCCCTGTGAGCTACGGCCCCTCCCCAGGAGATACGGCCCCTCCCCGGGAACCACGGCCCCTCCCCAGGAGCCACAGCCCCTCCCCGGGAGCTGGGGCCGACTGCACCAAATTCAGCAGACTGGGAGCCCAGCAGAGACTGGGAGATGACCAGATTACTTGGGGGGGGGGGCACAAAGCCTTTTGTTTACAGTCTCTTTGCCCGATCCCGGGCTCTTTAGCATCGCAGAGAAAAAGCTAACGTGAAGCTGGGCCTTTGCCACTGACTGAAACCTCCCGAGCCGACCTCATGAGCTCCGGACTTATGGGTCACTGCACCAGTGGGTCCCCCCCCCACTAGGGGAGCCCAGGGAGGGGTCAGAGACAGCCTCCCTTCTGCCCGCTCTTCCCCAAGTGGGGGATGGGGGAAAGGCCATCAGCCCGCGCCACCTCCCTCAGCTTCTAGCCCCGCATCCTACTTGTGTGCGGGGCTGCCTGGCCCAGCTCTCCAGGTGCTTCGGGGCCATTTCCCTGAGTCGGTCGCTCAGGACACCAGCGGGCCTGCCCCGTCCCGTTGCCCAGCTTCTCCTCGGGTTTCCTGCCCTGGCTGGGGCTGGGTAACGGGCTGCCAGCTCCGGGCAGAATCCGGCTGGCTTCTGAGCCTGCCCCGGGAAGCTGCTGCCCTTGGAGGGAGGAGGGAGGCCGGGTCTCCTGGCAGGGCCTGGTCTCAGGGGGATGGACTGGAAGGCTGGGGAGATTCTGTTGGTTCTGGGGAAGGAATCTCCTCCTCGGGTCTGGGCCCTGAAGGAGTCCTAGAGGAAATGGAGAAGGGAGCAAGCGGGAGGGAAGGCCGGGGGAGAACCTCAGGAAGTAGAGGTGGCTCAGAGCGAGGCCCCCAGCCCCAGCTAAAGGAAAGCATGTTCCCGAGAGGAAGAGGAAAGGGAAAAGCCTGACGCAGTGAGGGATTGGGCAAGGGAGCTGCCTCGGACTGAATCGTGGGAGAGTCACCATCCCAGCGGCCAGGCGGTTCTTCTCCTTCTCCTTCTCCTCTGGCTGGCTGCCAAGGTGAGCTGTGCCCACCACCCTGCCCGGCGGCTCCCGAAGGGCCCTGCCCCCTCGGCCCATCGTGCTGCTCCTCCGGCCTGCCCTGGCTCGGCGGCTCTGTCCCGGAATGGATGGTTCCCAAGCTGTCCCCGACCCTCCTCTGCGGGTCTTCCTGGTGTGTGCATTGGGGAAAGGACCCTCTGGCTCAGTCTCTAACGTCCAGACTTCAGAACGACGCTGGGTGCCTTCGTCACTGTTCCCTGACCTTCTCCCAGGCTTCTTTGCCTATTGGAATTCTCCCAAAGGGGGCCCCGGAGGCTTATCCATCCTGTGATAAATTACCGGGGGGGTCACTCCCCTCTTCTCGGGCTCTGGCCAAGTTCTCGGAGGCTTTGGGGCAGCAGAAGGGGGGGGTTCTAAACCAGGTTAGCCCCTTATTTGCTGTGGAAGCCAAACCACGAGCTTTCACAGACTAAATTTCCCCTTCTGGAAAATGGGGCTAATGGCACTTGCTCTGTTTAAGGCCCAGAGCTGCTATGAGAAGCCAGGGAGAGAAGGAGGGCAGGGAAGTTGGCGGGCCCGCAGCCCCACGTTGATGGCGGCCCCCGCTCCCCCACCGCGGCCCCTCCGAGCTGGAAAGGGCCCTGGGGACTGAGGCCGGCGTGGGCCCCGCTGGCTGCTGCGGAAGCTCTCAGCCAACAGCTGCAGCAGCTCCCTGGGGGCTCCCACTCAGGCTCGATGCTTCCGTGGAAGCGAGTCTCTCCTCCTCCCCCGGCTAAGCAGGAAATGGGTTTGGACGAGGAGGCGAGATCCGCGCTCCCGACGGACACCCAGGAGGCCCCTCCAGGAGAACCCGCTGCTCTGTTCGGAAAGGCTGCGGCCGTGGCCCCTCCTCCCCTCGGGGCTCCCTTCGGGCAGGGTCCTGGGGAACAAGGCTCCTTCCTGGGACCAGGAGCCGCCCTGAGCTTTGGTGGCCTCACGTCCCCTTCACACACTTGCTCTGTTCATTTCTCACCCCATTAAAAGGACCAAGTAACGATACTGGAATATCTGGCATTTCTAGAACTTAAGTTTTGCAAATTGCTTCATTTATCTCATTCGATTCTTCTAGCAGCCCCCGAGGTGGGTGCTGTCACCTACAGAGGAGGAAACTGAGGCAGAGAGAGCAAGATTTGCCCAAAGACCCCGAGGGAATTTCAGAGGCAGGATTAGAACTCGGCTCTTTTGGACTCCGAGTGCCTGGCCAGGAAGGGGCCTCCCCCAAGCTCTCTCCTGGATGCTCTTCCTCTCCGAGTCTGGGGCAGGGACCTGCTGTTTGGTCCAGGTTTTCTTCCCGTCTCCATGACAAGGCAGAGAAGGGAAAACAAAGAAGCCCTCGGCTCAGAGACCCCAAGGACTGCTCACCGAGGGAAGGGGCGGGGCCCTCACTTGTCTCTCCCCACCATGGGGCGGCTTTTTACCAGCTTCTGTCATTTATGAAGCTTAGGGAAGAGCGGCCGGAGCCTTGGCTTGAGGTCAGTGACACGGAGCTGGATTCGAAGCTCCTCTCACCTCGGCGGGATGGGGGTGACTCAGGCTCACCGTCCCCACTGGTGAAGAGGAGTCTAAGGTCACATCCGGTCCAGGGGTTGCCATGGAGAGCAGAGGAGATAATGAGTAAAAAAAATGGCCAGACTCAGCTAACCTGGGGACCGAGGCAGGAGGGCCCGGAGGCAGGAGGGCCCGGCTGAGGGAGGGCCCGGAGGCAGGAGGGCCCGGAGAAAGGGCCACAGGGCGCCTGCTGCGGCTACAAGGTTCGGGGGCACAGGATGGGCCTGGACGAGCCTCTGGTGAGTTGGAAAAGGCAGGAAATCAGGTTGGGAAAGACCCTGGGCCACATAGGCTTTGGGGCATTTCAGGCTTCCCGGATTCTGGCTTCTGGTCTAGGGGCCTCCTCCAAGGCGCTGCCCAGTGGGCGCAGGGAACCCCGACTCTCCCTGGCTGGGCCGGGCCCCCAAGCTGCCTGCTGGCCTGAGGAACTGCTGCCCACCCAAGGACCCACCAGGTCAGAGGCTCATCATCAGCCCCACCAACTCCCAAAGGCTGGTCCCTAAGGCCCAAGGGATGCGACATGTACGGAGACGGGGAGACGGGGCAGCCCCGCCAACGGAATCCCAGCTTCCCCAAGCATTGAAACAGGGACCATGGAAACGGAAACTTCCCCTGGCTCACTGACCTCAGCCTGTTCCAGAGGACGGGCCTCCTGTTGTTCTTGGACAGACATGAACCAACTGGATATGGCTGAGGTGAGAATTCTTCTCAATAGCTCTGAAAGCCTTTCCCGTGACTGGTACGGAACTGGGTCACAGTGAGCGAGCCCACGGTCATGAGGACTACAAGCCTCCTTCCCTGCTCCTTCTCTTCTCTCTGTCTCCCCGCCTCCCTCTCCCTCCATTCTTCCTCCTCCTCCTCCTCCTCCTCCTCTCTTTCTGTCTCTATCTCTTATCTTTCCCCCAAACTATATGCCCCTTGTCAAAAACAAGCTCCTGTTCTGGGCTTTTTCTGACCTGATTCCCACATTTATTTAAGTGGGAATTAAAATTTTGTGGGGAAAATCAACTCCTGAAATTACATTTAATTTTTTTCATTTTTAAGGGAGATATTGGATGTGAGCCGACCAGCACGGGTCGGGTGTCTCCCCCTCCCCCAGAACAGAACCTCCCCACCAAGCCCCCAAAGCGTGTCCCAGCAGAAGCGCAGGTTCTCCAAGGGGAACGTGACCGTGCGCGAGACCGTGGCAGTGTCTAAGCCCAGATAAATGCCGGCTCTTGTCACGATAAAGATGATTCTTATTGCAATTAGTGACAGAGTCTGGTCCTGCCGGTTCTATCCCCTGTGTGCGCTCAGGTGAGTGCCATAGAGAAGCCATGGAGTAGGGCTTCCCCTCCCTTCTCCCACCCTCTTCTACCCTATCCCCCACCCCCGGAGCTGGGAAGGAAGGAGTCGGGAAACCTGTAAGACACACATTTGCACTCACACACACACTCACACACACATATGCTCTTTCACACACACACACTCACACACACTCACACACACATGCTCTTACACACACTCTCACACACATACTCACACTCACACACACACTCACACTCACACTCACACACACACATACTTACACTCACACACACACACTCACACACACACACACTCTCACACACACACACACTCACACACACACACACTCACACACACACACACACTCTCACACTCACACTCACACTCACACACACTCACACACACACACATACTTACACTCACACTCACACACTCACACTCACACTCACACTCACACACACACTCACACTCACACTCACACACACTCACACTCACACTCACACTCACTGCCCTCGGCACACCTGGAGCCCAGAGCCGGCAGAGGAAGGGCCCCAGGACTCCCAGCTGCTCCAGGAGTTCCGACGTGTAATGAGGGATGCCAGCAGCATTTAAAGCACTTGACCTTTCGAGTCCTCCGGCCACGCAGCCGCTTCCCAGCTCCCAGATGTCTGAAGCACCAAGGGCTGCACTGTCCGCCCCTGGAGCTTCTTGCTTGCAGACTCTGCCCCAGCCCCCCTTCTCTCACCCAGGTGCCCCAGCCCTGCCCTCCCAAGGGGACCGTGGGAACCGGCCGCTCTGCTGCTCTGACCCTTCGTTAACGGGAGCCCTTGTGTTTGGTGCCGTCCCCTCAGGCTTCGGCCCTTGCCCCCGGCCGGCCGCTGGCCCAGAGCTGCTGGGTGACACAGAGCTTGGGGCGCGTGGTGCTCCTGGGTCTGCCTCAGTGACTTTTGAAGTGTCCCCCCGACACCCTATTTTCTGCCGCTCCCTCTTGGGGGCTCAGAGACGCGGGGGCCGCGCACCTGGGGAAGCCCCGGGGAGCTTGTGCCCCTCGAGCTGGAAGTCTGGCTGGAGAGCGCCGAGGATCCTGGGGCGTTCTGGAGGGGGGCTGTGCAGCCTTGGAGGTGGGGCTGTTTTTGAGGGCGTGCTCCTTGTCCCGGAAGCCAGGGCCTGGAACTCAGAGCGGGGAGCGTCCCCCTGATGTCCGGAAGGGTTCCGCCCCTCGTGGGGTCCTGCTGGGGGCCGCTCCACGGTGAGGGAGCTCTCGGAGGCCCTCGGGCCCAGGGGGCGTCAGGCGGGAAACGTGGGCCACAAACAGCTTGTGGCCAGTGCTTGTTTCTATTACTGGGCGTCCACTTCCATTCTGTTGAGGAGGGGGAGACCCGCTCCGATCTATACTTTAGGAACATCCATTTTCAGTATGTGGGGGATGGACAGCAGGAAGATCAATATTCTCCGGAAGAACCGAGACTGGCTTTTGCCTTTCTCTGTATCCTCAGCCCTCGGCACACAGTAGGCGCTTAACAGACGCTTGGTGACTGACCGAGGAGCCGTCTGCAAGGGCCCAGCCCGGGAAGCAGCCGGGGAGCGAGGAGGGCGGGGTTAGAGGGAGAGCACCGGGGGCGCGTTACCCCAGGGAGGGGCACACGGGAAGTCCGCGGCTGCCGGGACTCTGTGTCTGTATCGGCCTCTCCCGCGTCTTGGCGAGCCCCGCGGCCTCCTGGATTTATGAGCTGGAGCTACGTGTCCTGCTGCAGGTCTTGGCAGTGGTTCCATTCCTGGGGTCAGAACTGCCAAGGCTTGTTTTCTGAGAATCCTCAGCTCGCTTCAGAGAAAAGTCCCCGTGCACAGGCTCCTCCTCGGAGCTCTGTGCCCCACGATGGGCCGGAAACGGAGCCAGGGCGCGCCCCCCGAGGGTCCCCACGGGCGCCCCCGGGAGGGGAGCCTGAGCCGGCTGGGAGCCACGCTCTGGGCCTTCGCCTCCCTGGAAGCCTTTCTCAGAGCATCCTCAGCTTCACACCAGCTCCGCCGCCCAGAGCAAGCCCTCTGAGGAACTCTCGGGAGACAAAGCGCACTGGGACCCTCCATTCGTCACCTGAAGCCTCTCTGAGCTGGCCCGGACCCCCAGGACCATCGGGTCCCGCAGAGACCCAGCGCAGCCGCCCCTCCCCTCGCCACCCCTCCCCTCGCCTCCCTGGTTTCCTTCTGGCGCAGACTAGTGACCCCCTGGCCCCGGAGGCTCCTTTCTCTGCCCGTCACCACGGCCCCCTTCTCGTCGTTGGCGGAGGCTGCCTCTCCTCCGTGTGACTGTCAGAAAGCGGCGACGGGGCTCCGAGACCACAGCCCGAGCTGGAGGGGCCAGAAGGTCTGGGGCCCTCTGCCCTTCTCTCTCCTGCTTAGGGAACTGAGTCCCAGAAAGGTGGGTGGCCAAGCTGGTGCTCCTCGCTCCTGGGTGACAGAGCAGCGGCCTCCGGCCCGTCCAGGATTTCTCGTGCTCCTCCAGGTCCCGCCAAAAACCCGCTGTCATCAGGTACAGGAACACGCGTGCGTTGTTCCGAAATGCTTTCTCTACCGGCCACTGAAAGCGGGCTGGCACCCCAAGGTGCCCGGGGGCACAAACCGGCCAGCAGGTGGAGGAAAGGGGGTTGTCCTTGTTTTCCTCGGTGCCACTGGGGAGCGCCTGGCCCCCTGACCCACGTCAGTTCTGGCCGGGGCATCTCCCTCCATCGCCCCCCGCCCCGGGATGTAGAAGGCTGCGGGACCCGGGTGATGTCACTAGTGAGCATTTCTCGGCCCTCCCACCAGGCCGCGGGTGATTTCTTTGGGAGTGAGTAGGGGGAGAGCAGATAGACCCGTGAATGAGAAAGTTGGGCACTGACTCTGACTCGTGCTGGGAATGCCAGGGCCAAAGCGGGCCAGCCTCTGCCCTTACGGAGATGGGGTGACAGGAGCGCGCCCGGGCCGGGAGTGAGACCGAGAAGGGGCTTTTGTTTATGGCAAATAAAGTGGGCCCCAGGCTGTCACTGACTGACCATCCCAGGACTGATGGGGGAGAGAGGGAGTGGGCATGGGCCGGGCGCTGGAGATTTCCGGACGGGTCCGTGTGAAACAGAACTGAGCTAGCTCTTAGTAAAGCCGGGGCTGAGGCTCTCTCCGCCCCCCAGCCCCAGGCCAGGCCAGCCGGGCCCAGCCCATTGGAAGGGCAGCGAGAGCGGGGTGGGGGGTGCTTGCCACTTGTCTTCAGCTGGTGAGCCCCTCGGGGAAGGGCAGACTCCCCCAGGCCAGTCCCAGGATCCTGGGCCCAGAGCCCGTCCACGGGGATCTGCCATTTTAGGGACCCAGGCCCAGGGGGACCTGGCCCACAGTCACACACATATGTAGCTGGATTCAAACCCAGGTGCTCTGGGGTCCTCCAAAGCTGTCTCCCTGCAGCCATCGGAGTCCCGGGGTTTGTCTCACCCCACCCACCGAGGTCTTCCAATGGTTTCTGGCCATGGTGGCCAAAGTGCAGCTTTGGAAGCATCCGGCCTGGTTCCCCACCCCCTTCTTCCCACCCCCCCTCCCAGCTTCAGCCCCACTTCCTTCCCTAGTTCTCCCAGCCAACCCCCCCTCCCCAAACTGCCTCCTTCACCCGCACAGTCTGCAGAGAACAAGCCCCTGCTTTCCTCTCCTCAGCCCCTTTCAGCTTAATGGGGGGGGTCACAGCAACTGACATGGAAAGGGGGCATCTTAGCACAGTCCCTCAGCCTCAGGCAGCCTGCGATCCCCCTGTGAACGAGCACTCAGCGGGTACCGACTCCCCTCAGTGTGCCGAGCCCCAGACACCGTGTCTGGGCAGCGCGAGGCCGTTCGGCCCCTCCGGCCCTCCAGCCCCTCCGGCCCCTCCGGCCCTCCGCCCCTCCGGCCCCTCCGGCCCTCCGGCCCCCCACTGGCCACAGGACAGACCTTATTTCTCATACAGGAAACCAGAAGGAATCTCGTGGAATCGTTTGGTCCCGAGACTGTCCGGAGCCCGTCGCCACACCTTTGCCCGGGACGGGCCCCTTTTGGAAGCCCTGGTTCCCTTTGAGCATCTTCTTGAGGGCCACCTCCAAAATGAGACTTCCCACTGCTGACCAGGGGCTCCAACCCCAAAGCAGGGCGTTTATTTGTGAAAGGGCAATAGATGCCAGTTAAGGACTGAGCCGCTCCCCAGGCGAGCCAGGGCAGCTGCAGGCTGATCCCGGGCCGTCTCCCGGGGCTGGCACTCGGTGAGCCTCGGCCACTCGTCTGCCTCAGGATGATGCCGGCCCCCTTTCCCCTGGTGCCCTCTGGGCACCGGCTCCGACAGATGCCAGGCCCTCCTTCGCCAGCGCCCGCCTCCCAGGGGTCGCTCTGGGAGCCTCTCGCTCCATCTCGATTTCTTACTCACTCTTCTCCATCTCCGGCTCCTTTTGTGGAGGCCGGGCCTCCAATCCCTCCTCAGTGGATCAGGTGTCTCTATAGAGGCAAGGAGAATTGGGATGGAAGCCGAGAGAGACATCAAGAGATAGCAAGAAGCCATCTGGGGCCAGGATCGGAGGCTGGGGGCTGGGAGGGGTCCCCCACGTTATAATGAGCAGACCAAGGCGATTAAGAGACTTCCCCGGCATCTCGAAGGTGGATTACAGGTGGGGTCCTGGGAGTGCTCCCAATTTAAGCCCTATCCCCTCCCCCACCTCTCCCCACCCCCTCATTCTCTCCAAGTGCTCAGTACTTGCCATACTGTAATTTGCATTTTATTGGTCTTTATACCTAGTTTCTCACTAGACTGAAAAGTCATTGAAGACAGAGACTGTACCTCTGTTAGGAGCTGAAAAAAGGTTTTTATGGCTTCATCTCTCCCTCTGTCACTGTCTGTCTCTCCCTCCCCTCCTTCTCCCACCTCCCTTCTTCTCTTCCTCCCTCTCTCCCCCCTCTCTCTTTCTCTCTGTCTCAGTCTTTCCATCTCTCTGTCTCTGTTTTCTGTCTGCCTGCCTGTCTGTCCGTCTCTCCCCGCCCTTTCTTTTTGTCTCTGACCAAAGGCAATCCATTCTCTGGTCCTGTTCCCATTCTTCCTTGTACTCTCTTTCCTTTCTGCTCTGTCCTTTTTCTGCAATATCTCCTCCCCATCATTCCTGCCCTCTCCAGTATCTGGACTTTCTCTGTCTAGAAGTTTCCAGATTAAAAACCTTCAGTTTTTTAACTGACTGATGCTTCCTTGCCTGAGATCTGGGGGGGGGGGAGGGTTGGAAACCAGTCAGATAAAGGAGCCAGATCCCTTCCTCGCCCCTAAAACATCTGGGCAGCTGTGACTGAGGGGCAGCCTGGTCCTTGAGCTCCCTGAGCTATTCAGCCTCCAACCCCGACGCAAGAGCCCTGGGCTTTCCCCTATCCCATCACGCCTCAGAGACCCTCGTGGCGGGGGCTTCGGGCAGCATTTCTCCCTCCAGTCCCAGAGCTTGCTGGTCTGCCCCGGAGCTTGCGCCTGGGAGCACCCCCTGCTGCCCTGCCTCCTGCTCCCCCCTCAGGCTTGCCTCCCCAAAATATCACCTTTAGCACTTTCAGAATCTCTTCCTGAGACCCCGCGATGGTGCTGACAGTGTCTCCACGATCCCCCCTCCCCACCCCAGCCCAGTGATTCTGTGCACAGCGGGCTTCCGGCCATGGCTGCTGCAGGGGCTTCAGGCACTGGCTCAGGGATTGCTCCTTTCCCAGGCCCTTCCTGCTGTAGATTCCCTCTGGTGAGAGGTCCCTTGGTCAGGGCTGACAGGCCCAATTAGAGCTGTTGTCCAACAGCTCTCTAGTCTTGCTCTGACTGCTCAGTCCAAGTTGGCCTTTGTTATTTTCCCATTAAAATCTCCTTTCCATCCTAAGCTCCATTGATAAAAGGCCATTTTAAGCCATCCCTTAAACCCTTCACCTTCGGGTGAACATCACAGCCTCCTACATTTCATTATTGGCTTTTGGGAGCTTTTTTTCAGAAGCAGGGCCTGGTTTCTGAGGGTCCTCAGCTTATACCTGAACTAGCGACTTCTCGATGACCCACTGAGAAACGGTCATCCAGCATCTGCTCAGGGATCCCCGCCGAGCTCTGACTTAGGAAGCTCCTGCTTTTGAACCCAAGAACCTTCACCCAATTATCAGAAAAGGTGTAAACTAATATAGGGCCAGGAGCAGATCCCGGAGGCACTGGAGAGCTCTGGCCAGGTAGACACAGAGCCAGCGGACTTTGGGGTTGGCTGATGGAGCCGTTTTAAATCCACCTCACTGGACTATTGTCTCATCCACATCTCTGCAGCACATCCACGGGAAGAGCAGGAGAGACTTGGTTGGAAGAAAGGAGGACTAAAAGAACTCCACTTCTATAGGAATCTTATGCCCTGGGAGGGGGCAATGCCCCAGTCAAGGACTAGGAGCTCCTCGAGAGGGACCCCCCCTCCCAGCCTCAATGCCGTCGGATGAGTCCGCGAACATTATTACTGAGTCTTCCTGGATGCACCCGCAGGGTCATGATCAAGTTTACTCCAAACAGTAATGAGAACAAGCTGCAATATATTGGATCTTAATTAAGATGCTGTTAATTCAATAGAGAGCATGTCGGGGGCTTGGGAGTTGAATGGAGGGAGAGATTACTGATTCATAAGGAACAGCAAGGCCACCAATCTCTCCCTCGTAATGGGAGGATGAGTTAATGATCTAATTAAATTTGGTGACACGAGCATTAAACTTTGCTGGCTGGGAAGCCCATTAACTATAAAACACAAAGTGAGGCTTAATAGAATGAGTGCGTGTGAGAGCCCAGCGAGGAGAGCTGGGGAGGGCTTGGGCACGGAGAGTGAGCAGCAGGCGTCCAAGCCCAAGTTCCGTCCTTCTAGGATACATTGACACCATTTCTTCCCAAAGAGGATGTTTTCTTAACGTGGGACTGGATCAGTGGGCTCTCCCATTAGGGATTCCTGCCACCGGATCAGTGAGAAAGTGTTCCAGTGTGAAGGCACTGTCCTTGGCGGCCTCAGGAGAGCTGGGATGGCATCCTGCCTCAAGGTTCCTGTCAGCTCTCTAAACTTTGGGTCCTCATCGGTGGAACTTTGGGTCCTCATCGGTGGAACTTTGGGTCCCTCATCGGTGGAACTTTGGGTCCCCATCGGTGGAACTTTGGGTCCCTCATTGGTGGAACTTTGGGTCCCCCATCGGTGTAACTTTGGGTCCCTCATCGGTGTAACTTTGGGTCCCTCATCGGTGTAACTTTGGGTCCCCATCGGTGTAACTTTGGGTCCCTCATCGGTGGAACTTTGGGTCCCCATCGGTGGAACTTTGGGTCCCTCATACCGCCAGCTTCAGAGGCTGTTGTGAGGGGGTCATTTTATGAAAGAACCAACAGATTAATGAATAAGAAGCATTTAAGGACTCATGGACCAATCGCTGGGATACAAACTCAAGGGAAGGTGCTAATCCCTGCCCCCAAAGAGCTTGTAGTCCAGTGGGGAGACAAGACACGGAGGAGAGGGGACATGGGGAGGATGTGGACATCAGAAGCAAGTGTGAAGTCTGAAGCAATGGCAATCTTTCAGGAATGGTCCTGCTGGTTTGATGACTCTTCGCAGAGCTTGAAGTGGAAGGGCTTTGTGGGAGGAGGACGCGGGAGCTTTGACAGGACTGGGAAGTCAGGATCGCAGAGTGGGAGGGCACAGCTTGGCGTGGAGAGGGCTGGGAACCCCCAAAGTGTTTTCCAGATGAGCATTGCCATTGTCACAATGTATTCCTGCCCACAGGAAGCCAGGCCATCTGACTGATGTCTGGGAAACCTCCTCAGATCTCTGTTCTCCAGGGTCTCTTCGGAACAAGAGCTGGTGGGGTTGGGAGGGTGTGTGTGAGAAATGGGCACAGTCTGTGGCTGCTAAAGGGAGCCAAACCAAAGGCCCCGGGAAGATGTATGCCCCAAAACACAGCCTCATTCATGCCCGAGGCTGGTGGGGAACGAGAATAAAAAGCACTATTGGCACAGAAGGGGGAACTAAGGGTAAGGAGGTTAGTAACTTACCCAAGTTCCCACCAAATAAAACTGAGGCGGGGCTCAAACTCTGGCCTCCCTGGCTCTTACCCACTCTTCCTTTCTCCCAGTTCTGAGCCCCTGCGCCTCTGGCCCTCCTTCCAACCCGCAGCCTCTCCCTCCTCTGCTCCTCTGCTTCCCCTAAGTCCCAACTAAGCTCCTGCCTTCTCCAGGAAGTCTCCGGCTTCCCTGCTTAACGGCTTTGTGTTTATCCCGCCTCAAGCTTGTTTGTATATGAGTATTTACATATTTTCTCCCCCCCAAACTGGGAGGGGGAGGAGGCTGCTGGAGCTGCCTGCCTCCATTGACAAGCCTCCTCTCTGAAGGCCACAGCAGACAGGCTGCCAGGGCCTCCATCCCCTCTTTCCTTTTTCTCTTCATTGTTATTTGTATAAAAAGAGGGACTATCTTTTGTCTGAATTCATTGCCCTGGTGCTCAGCAAGGTGCCTGGTATACAGCAAACACTTAATAAGTGCTTGTTTTCCTCTTTCCTTCCTTTCTGAACAGGAAACACAGAGTGAATGAGGCATTTGGGAGATTTTGGGGGCTCCCCACACCTCTGAGGGCCTTCATAGCCCTGCTTAGGACTTACTTACCTGAGCTGGAAGTAATTAGGGGACTCCAGGGACAGGAGAAAGTGGGCAGAGGCTGTTACAGAGCCTGGCAGTGCTGCTGGGCCAACTGCTGGGAGAGGTGGAGGGTGGGACTGCTGGACTTCCTTGTTTTATGTACATTGATTTTTATTCCGTTTTTGCATTTGCATCCTGATTTTTGGTTAATGACCATTAAGTTTGGAATGGATTTTTTTTTTTTTTTTAACTCTTCAAAGGTCTGGTTCCGCCATAATCCTTGGACTCCATGGAGAAGCTCACACCTGCTGGGACTCAGACACTGGAGAGAGCAGCATCCGTGACCCGCCCTGCTAACCCGGAAGCGGCTCATCCGTGGCTCTTCTCGTCGACCCGTGACTCAGAAGGTAAGAGGAAAGAAGATGATCTTTGGACGTCGTTCTTGCCAAATGTGGGGCAGCAGGGATGTGACCCTGGGGGAAAGGTGACCAAGGAGCACGTTGTGGGGTTCATGGAAAACCGGGGGAACAGAACACTCAGTCACGTGCAATACTGTGTTGTTGTTCAGCTGCGTCCAATTGTCCATTTGGGGTTCTCTTGGCAAAAAAAGACTAAAATGGGGTCACAAAGAGTCAGACATTATTGAAAAAGACGGCATAGCAGCAATTATAGGCTCTATAGAGCAGCAAAGAAGGAGACCATTATAGAGCAGGGGTCCTCAGACTTTTTAAATAGGGGGCCAGTTCACTGTCCCTCAGACTGTTGGAGGGCCGGACTATAGGAAAAACAAAAACTATGAACAAATTCCTATGCACGCTGAATATATCTTATTTTGAAGTGAAGAAACAAAACGGGAACAAATACAATATTTAAAATGAAGTAAAGTTAAGCCAACAAACTTAGCAGTATTTCAATGGGAACTATGGGCCTGCTTTTGGCTAATGAGATGGTCAGTGTCTGGTTCCATATTTGTCACCGCTAGTTGTAACAAGTGATGCTTGTGTGCATCCGTTAGTCTTGATCTGGTTGGAGATTTTAAATGTTTCATTCTAGAAAAAGTCTGTTCACAGATATAAGTGCTGCCAAAGATGGTTGCCATTTTGAGTACATGGTTCCTGAGATGAGGATATGTCTCAGAGGGGAGAGATGCATAGAAATTATGAAGGCCGCTTGACTTGAATGCATCTTTCAGAGAGTCACAATTCTGCAGTTCAGCCAGTTCCAGTTGGTAAATTGTATCCACATTTTCAATGTCAATAAAAAATGGGTTACGGAAAACCTGTATGTCCTGTTCATGGAGATGAAGCTCTTTAAATCTAAATTGGAACTCCTTTTGCAATTTTTCCAGTGAATCCACACATGTTTTGTTTGGGAATGCAATCAGCGGTTTTTCCGCTAACAGATTTTGAGTTGTGGGGAGATGGCAGAAGTTTTCCTCCTTCACTTGTTGGATGAGGAGGCCTAATTTTACTTCAAATGCTTTGACATGTGATTGCCTATCACAGATGAGCTTCCCCTTTCCTTGAAGTTGCATATTGAAATTATTGAGTAGCTCTGTTACATCTGTCAGAAAGCCAAGGTGCCATTTCCATTCTGCATCATTGAGCTCTGGTACTTCTTTGTTTTTGAAAGCAGAAAAGTTGTCATCTGTGGAAGTAAGTCCTAGAAATGTTTCAAAACTCTCCCTCGACTCAGCCAATGGACTTCTGTGTGATATAGAAGATCTTCATACTCAACATTTAGCTCAGACAGAATTCCTGAAATTGTCTGTGATTTAGTGCATTAGCTCTAATGGAGTTAACATGAGATACCAGAATTTTCATACCAGAGTCCCACTTCAGTGATTTACTACACAGCACTTGTTGGTGGATGAGGCCGTGTATGGCTATTGGATGAGAATGGTTATGTTTGTCCATCTCTTGGTTAATGCGAGCAATTACTCCTTTCTTAGACCCCACCATGCTAGGAGCACTGGTTGTTGTCACGCTGGCTAATTTAGCCCAGTCCAGCTCCAAACCATTCATAGTTTGGCAAACCTTTCCATAGATATCCTCTCCTGTAGTTGTTCCTTTGATGTTTTGCAGTGCAGCAAGCTCTTCTATGACTTCAAAATAATCATTCGTCCCACGAATAAAAATTAGAAGTTTTGCAGAATCATGAACGTCATTGCTTTCGTCGAGTGCCAAGGAAAAATATGAAAATTTTAAAATGGAATTTTTCAAATGCTGATGCAGATTGTCTCCCATTTCTTCAATCCTCCCTGTAATTGTAGGTCCTGAAAGACTCACTGCACTAAATAAATCGGCCTTCTCCGGACACATCTCTTTGGCAACAGAAAGAAGGCATTCTTTAACAAATTCTCCCTCCAGGAATGGTCTGCCAGTGCATGCTATTAGCTTGGCAACTTGAAAACTTGCTCGCAGTGATGAAATGTTTAGCTGCTTCTGTGTCACAAAAGTATTTTGCTGATTTGTCAATGTATTTTTCAGTTTTAGTATTTTATCTTTTCTCACTTCTCCAACCAAACAATCATATTTATCTTTATGTTGAGTTTCATAGTGTCCACGCAAATTATATTCTTTGAACATAGAATATAGTGTCTGGCATATCATACAGCTCTTTCCTTATACTGCATGAAAAAGTAATCATAAGTTCACTGTTCTTTGAATATCCTACATTCCGAGTCAATTTTTCTTTTTCTTCACATCCTTATTTCCGAGGGATTCCAAATTGCTATTAGGAACATACCAATATATATACACAGCGCTACAAAAACAATATACCAGCAATAACTTTGCCCACACAGAGACATACAGACTGCAATGCCCAATGTCCTCCAAGCTGCCTCTGCGCTGTGATGCCTCCGTTTCCCGCACTCTCTCTCCTGCACTTCGCTCTCCTGCTTCCGACCTTCACTGCTGCAGTGAATTCCCCCGCAGTGGCCGTGACGTGTGCAGCATGCACTATACATCCCCTGCCTGTCTGTCGTGGTGGCTGCCGTTACTGTATGAGGCCGCGGGCCGTCATTTCTCCGGCTTCTGCATCTCTCTCCCTGCCCCACACCACACACCCCGGCCTGGGAACCCACCTCACCTCGGTATCGCCTCACACCCTGTCTCCGCCGCCTCAGCCCAGGGCCGGAAGCATGAGATGCTAACGCAAGTTTAGGTTGAACATCATTTCTGGTCTGATTTTGCCATAAACTGGCGGGCCACAGTTTGAGGACCCCTGCAATAGATCATTACATTATGACCAGGTTTAAAAAATTAGCTAATGGCTTTGGCAGCTGGCTGATTACATCTCCAGAAACAAACTGAGCAGAGAGGAGAAGATGGAGATGAACCTGAACATGGGTCAGACATTTTCACTCTCCACAGCAGTGCTTAAAGTAAAAGAACCAAGATTGAACGAAAGCTGTGGCTGCTGGTTCCAATTTGAGTTTCATTCTGTTTTATAAACATGACGCTGCAAAAGGGTGGAGGAAAGGGTGTTTTTTCTTTTTTTTATGCTGTCATGAACAGAGGTAGAAGGGACATCTGACCCTAAAGAATGGAAGGATCCAAGCTGTATGTGCAAGTTCAACTAGTCAATGAACCGTTATTAAATGTCTACTATGGGTCATGCGTTTTGGGGCTCTGGGAATACAGATAGAAAAGTGAGGATTTCTCTTCCCTCAAGGATCTTACCTTCTTCAGAATGTCTTTTAGGGTTCTCTGAGCTACTGCAACCTGTACCCATGTAAATTAAACCTCCTGAGTCCCAGTTCTCGACTTCCCCTCTCCCTTAAGCATTTTCATGAAGGAAACACAAAAGGTGCAGGACAGCGGCAATCAATAGTAAGTAAATATTTATGAAATGCCTGCCCTGTGCCAGGCACTGTGCTAAGGGATGGGGAAACAGAAAAAGCGGGGAGACGCACTTGGCAACTCCCACTGGCCTCCCCAGCCCCATCGGAGGTGCAGGTGGAGGACCGCTCCCACGCCGCACGAATCCAACTTTCCTAAGGAATCCACTCCAGAGGACACTTCGGAGAGAGGGGTGAGCAGGGGTGGGGTGCAGGAGAGGGGCAAGAGTGACAGAACCAGGGTTTCTCCAGCTGGAACTACACAGAGACATAGAAAATCTTTCCGAGGGGCACGGATCAGGCGGGTTCCGTGATATTCACTCGACTGCATTTCAAAATTCATTTTAATGGAAATAAAATTCCATCAACCACCCTGGAAAGAAAACAAACCCCGTTTCCCCTCCACACCCCCTAAAACGGTTTCGTTGCTCCTGTGCTTCATTGGAAACAAGAACCCAAATGGGAAAAGAGGGCGCCTCCCTCCTTCCCCTTCTGCTTTCCATCACTCGGCTCATCTCGTGCAGGGACGTCCAGAGACCTTCCAGTCCAGATGCACAAACCCCAGATCTGAGCAGAGCTCGTGGAGGGACTGTGTGACCATCTGCAAAGTTTCAGAGCTGAGCTTGGGTGCGTGTTTGTCAACTAAGTGCAAATGGGAAAAAGCAAAGTGAGTCTGTGGAAACTTATCGTGGCCTTGGCGGAGCAGAGACCCAGGAAGCCATCCCACGAGGCCCGGGGCCCCACAGTCCAGGCAGCAGGAAGGGCAATGGGGGGTCCTTGGACTCCTGGGGGCATTGGGGCAGTTTTGGATTGTAACTCAGCATCAAGGAGGAGCTGGGGGAAAACACCCTCTCTGGCTCCAACGCCCTGCGGCTCAGCCCTGGACCTGGCACCCGAATGCCTGGACTCAAGTTCAGACTTTGCCCCATGCTGCCTGTGTGGTCTTGACCACCTCTGCCTGGGGCATCCTTTGGATTCCTCAGCCTCCTCTCCCTGCCCTGGGTCCCTCCTGCTGAATTCCTGCATGCCGTAACTGGCAAGACCCCCGGCTGGCGTCAGGACTCCCCTGGGGGTCCCCAAACACACTTGTCCGGTGCCTTGGTTTGTTCCGTTGGTTGAGCTCCGTGCCATGGATAACTTGCTTCTGCCCCAGCTCCTGCTGAGTAGAAAACTCCCTTCTTGGAGACTTCCTTTCCTCCTCTGGAAACTTTCTCCCGTGGCCTGAATCTATCCCAGAGCTCTCCTGAGGAAAGTACTCTGTGGTCTCTTTTCCAAGCCAGATAAGAAACAGACCAGATTTGTAAGAATAAGATTTCCCTAATTGCAAAATGGTCTCGGTCTAAGAGTATGAGCAGGTAGCCAGTCCTCAAAGGAAGAAACGGCCTGGGGCAGTATGGAAAAAATACTGGAAACCCCTATTAGATGCAGAAATAAATTAAGGCAGTTCTGAGGTTCTACCTCACAGTCCAGATCGGAACAGAGGAGAGAAAAGGGAAATGAGAAGTGTGGGAGGGGCAGAGGGAGAACGGTCCCACTGAGGGCCTGTTCACCAAAAAGGGCTTGGAATTGTACGCAAAAGTCCCTGAATTGTGACCCCTCCAACCGAGTTCAACAGCTTCTAGGTCCATGCCCAAAGGGCATCAGAAAAGGGGCAGGGGACAGTAGGATTGCAGCTCCCAGGGGGCACCTGACTCCAAGAATGGAGTTGTCTGAGACCCTGGGCCAGGAGCTGAGGAAGGTGCACAGGGGACCCCAAGGCAGAATGGTTGCGAGACCCTTCCCAGGTCCCAGAGCACTTGTGTGTACCAAGCCTGCTCGTCCCCAGTGATTGTGGAGGAAAGTTAGCCTCCTTAGCTAGAAAAACGTGCAGCTGCCAGAAGGGCCACCTACATCCACTGATTCTTGGGAGACGAACGAAAGAGCTGGAAGATCTAATAAAGTAAGAGGGCAGCTGCAAAGCTGTCACCTAAGTACCCGGCACCCAGCACTCTGCTCTGCAACGCTGGAAGCCTCTCCGTCCTCGTCTCAGCATCCCACCTCCCACAGGAAGCCTTCCCAGCCCCTCCTGATCCCAGGACCTTCCCTCTTCCTTATTTCCCTAGATCCTCCAGGGAGCATGTTTGTGCCCACGCACTTCTGGTCTTCTCCATTGGATGGCGGGGAAGTGTCCTGAACCTCTTTGTGTCCCCAGCACTCAGCACAGTGCCCGGCATACAGTGGGTGCTTAATAGATGCTTTTTGATTTGATTTGATTGACTTGATTTACACTAATGAATAGTTGTTCATGTTCTTGAATTCTTTAATCTGCCCTCAGTCTCATTCCTCTGTTTCCTCCTTATCCTACTCTGGTCCTTGTTTCTGTTGATACTTCATGGATGCTGAAGGATGCTGGTTCCAGTGTGCTCTCTCTCCCTCTGTGTCTGTGTCTCTCTCTGTTTCTTTTTGTCTCTGTCTGCCTCTCTTCTCCCCCTTCTTTCCATCTCTCCTCCCTCTTCCCTCCCTGTCTTTCTTTCCATGTCTCTCTTTCTTTCTCTACCTGTTTCTATTTCTCTCTCCCTCTACCTGTCTTTATCTCTTTGTTTCTCTGTGTGTTTTTTTTCTCTCTCTCTCTCTTCTCCCCCTTCTTTCCATCTCTCCCTCCCTCTCTCTTTCCACATCTCTTTCTCCCTTTCTCTCCCTGTTTCTATTTCTCTCTTCCTCTCCCTGTCTCTGTCTCTCTGTCCTCAGGCTTCTCTAGCCTTTTTCCTAAGGAAAACCTCTGGGAGGATTTCTAATCCCTTTCTGGAAATAGAAAGTGGATTCTTCTGCACTGCCGGCCCCCTCCAACTTCCATTTCCTCTGGCCTGATTCTGGAACAATTGCTCACCATCCTTTCCTGTCTCAGCCAAAACAAAGAATGACCTTAACAGTGACCAAACGCTGAGCATCTGGGGTCTGCTGAGAGACTCTTGGCCACCAGTTTTTAATCTGACTTCCATCACGCCTCAGAAAATCCCTTGGCTTGGGAGTTAGAGGAGCTGGGTTCAAATTCTACCTTTGGTGCTTTCTACCTGCATGACCTTGAGAAAAAAACATATCACTTCTCCAGCATTCATGTCCTTCTCTCCATGTCCATTTTAGGAGAGCTCCTCAGCCTCCCAGGCTCCCTCGAGAGTTCTCGGCTCACATCACCAACTGGCGGGCCAATTCCCACAAATGTCACCCTGGCCTTTAGGGCAGCACTTTGGTGAAGCAGAAAGTGACAATTATGGAAGCCGTGTTGGGGAGGAAAGAAACACAAGGGAGGAGCGAGCAGGACTACTTTCCTCATGGGACTCCAAGAACCACCCCCTCCAGAAGTGATGGGAAAGAACGGAGATGTAGAAGGCGTTGCCATCCCATAGGGGAGGACACAAGTGGCCACCACGTCCTAGCTATCTGAACATCTACAAAAATAGCTTCAGAAAGTTACCCATTGGATTTATTAAATATTTTAAATACAGCCAACCACATATAATAGAGATCTGAATTTTCCTTTTTTTATGTTCTCTTTATTTTATTTATTTTTTAAATAGCTTTTTATTTACAAGTTATATGCACGGGTAATTTTTCAGCATTGACATTTGACAAACCTTGTGTTCCAACTTTTCCCCTCCTTTCCCCACCCCTTCCCCCAGATGGCAGGTTGACCAATACATGTTAAATATGTTAAAGTATAAGTTAAATACAATATATATACACATGTCCAAACAGTTATTTTGCTGTACAGAAAGAACTGGACTCTGAAATAGTGAACAATTAACTGTGAAGGAAATCAAAAATGCAGGTGGACAAAAATAGAGGGATTGGGAATTCTATGTAGTAGCTCATAGTCATCTCCCAGAGTTCTTTCTCTGGGTATAGCTGGCTTAATTCATTACTGCTCTATTGGAACTGATTTGGATCATCTCATTGTTGAAGAGGTCCACGTCCCTCAGAATTGAGGATCTGAACTTTCATATAGAAGCATCTTTCTCTGTTAAACTGTCTTTGGCAATGCCCATTTTATTTGGTGTTTATTAAGTTTAAATTTTAAAAAAAGAAACAGGTTTTTTTTTCTGCTGAGACAATCGGGGTTGAGTGACTTGCGTACGGTCACACAGCTAAGAAGTGTGAGATCATATTTGAACTCAGGTCCTCCTGACTTCAGGGCTGGTGCTCTATCCACTGTGCCACTGAGCTGTCCCATGAAACATTTTTTAAAAGAAGGAATTTGACTTGGGAGATTGAATGACAAAAATCACTCATATTGGGATACATTGAAATGAGCCTGAAATTTCTCTTTTTCTTTCTTTCTTTTTTAATTTTTTAAAAAAATTATAGCTTTTTATTTTCAAAATTCATATGGATAATTTTCGACATTGGCCCCTACAAAACCCTGTGTTCTAATTTTTTGCCTCCCTTCTTCCTGCCCCCTCCCCCCAGTGATTCAACATATGAAATTTCTCAAAGAAGAGGGGTCAGTGGAGCTGATCACTCAGCAGTCCTTACCTACTGTCTCTCAACAAAATGTTGGCAGTAATTGGAACTGATTCCATTCTATTCAAGATGCTGGTGGGGCTGTGCAAAGGACAAGCAGGGAGTCATTTAACTGCCCTCTTGGAGCATCCACACAGCCTATTCCGGAGTTTGGGACAATAAGAGGCAGGAGGTTACTGGGAACACCTCCAGCTCTGCAATCTCCCACTCTTAGCTTGGTGATTTCCCAGGATGGGAAGAGTGGGAAGAGAGGATGGAAGGAAGTGAGAAGGAAACAGGAGAACAGGAGGACCATACGAATGGGACATGGGAATGGCCAAGGAGCACCGCGCTGAATCGAAGACTTACCCCATGGACCTGAATTCACTGAAAATCCACCAGGTCAAAAATCATCCATGGCTTGTGCCCAAGTGCTCCTAATCCCACTCTTAATTGGTTCCAGAAAGATGATCCTGAAGTCTTCTCCTGACCATCCGGAGATCTTAGGCTCGGGAGCCTTGTGGCTGCAGGACAGCTGCCCGCTGGCACGTGAGTGCCCGTAAACACACATTCCCACACTAGGCTGCCGGGTGCTAGTGGGGATGGGAACCAGGCGTGGGCACTCTGGCGATCAGGAGCAATCCCTGCTCTAAATCACAATCAAAGAGAGTGCCCCAGAAGCCCGGCCAGGTCCGGGCAATGCCCCCTGCAATCTGCAGGCCCGGGAGGGAGGCAGGGGTGGAAGCCTGGGGCAGATCTGAAGCAGGGGAAGCAGCCTGGAGACCGGAGGGAAGGTTTGTCTGTGGCAGCAGCCTGCTTCCTCCGCTGGCTTCCTTCGCCGGCTTCCTCCGCATCCCCACAGAACCGCGCCCAGGCTGCCTTGGGGACACCGTCTGGGGCTTGTGAAGGTCACGGGCTTTGTTTGTATGGCTGATTGTGGGACGATCCAGCAAAGAATGAATGGCCGGAGGAAAGTACCTCGCCAGTCTGGATGTTTTTCCAGAAGGAGGGTGGATGTCCAGGGAGAAAATGAAATTCTCCTTATTGAAGATGCAAGGGTTGGAGGGCATAACTCTGGCTTATTAGAGAGGAGGGAGCCCTGCTACTCATCATTCGTGGCTCTGGGCTGTTCCTGCCCCTCCCCAGGCTCACTGGCCTCCTCCCCACGATGTGGGGGGTGGGGAGGTGGACTAGATTTTTCAGGTCCCTTCGGGCTCTTTTTGTTCTTGTTCAAATTTTTTTCTAAGGTGAGAATGAACTTCCACTCTGGGTGCTGTTGTAGACGTCAGAATGTGAACCACTCCCTTAAAATGTGTAAGGAGGTGGATCCAAGATGGTGGAATAGCTCCCAACATCCCCCTCCAAACCACTTTAAAATCCCTCCTCCAATCCAATTTTGGAGCAGCAGAACCAATAAAAAGTCGAGGTGAGAAACGTCTCCAGCCTGAGGAAACTTCCGAGGTCAGCAGAAAGCTCACAGGGGCGGAGGTCTGTCCAGAACCCATACATGAAGCTGCCACAGCAGCAGCAGCAGCTCTGGGGGCTCTCAGCCCAGTGAGGGAGTCAGAGAACCGTCAGAAAGAGACGGGCTTTGGGCTGACTCAATGGCTCAGAGGCTCATAACTGCTTGTGGCGCGCCGCTCCAGAGCAGTGGTCAGCCACTGGGATCAGGGGACTTGGGTCCAAGGGATCCAAGGCCAAGAGGAGCGCCAGCACTTGTGGCTGCAGGAAAGCAGGGGCCCTTCCTGGGTAAAGAAAGGCTAGAGTTTGACCAAGAGAGCAACGACCACACCTCTCCTCACATCACACCACCTTGGAAGCAACAAAAATTTCCAAACTCCCAGAACGAACTCGGGAAACAGCTGCACAAAAAACCCCTGAAGTTTAGGGCCAGGCTTCAGCTCCAAGTGAGCTAACAATTAAGTTAACAAATAGGTTGGAAAAAGAGCAAATGATAAACAAAGAACATGACCATAAAAAACTACTCTGATGGCCGGGAAGACCAAGATATAAACTCAGAACAATGTGAAAATTAGTGACAAGTTGACAAGCCTCAAAGAAAAATGCTAAAAGAATTCCTGGAAGAGTTAAAGAAAGATGAGAGTAGTATAGGAAAAAAAATTGAGAAGGAATGATAGTCATGAAAAAAAATTATAAAAAGAGAATTAACAGGTTGGTTTTTAAAAAGGCATTAAATATTAAAGAAAAAAAACGTTTAAAAATTGACCTGAGAAAAGAGGCAAAAAAATCTTTACAGAAAAGGACACCTTAACAAGCAGAACTGGCCAAATGGGAAAAGAGCTCGCTGAAGGAAATAATTCCTTAAAAATTAGAATTGGGCAAGTAGAAACTAATGACTTTATAAGACATCAGGAGACAATAAAAAGAAGGGGAAAAAAGAAAATGTGAAACGTGACATCAGAAAAACGATTGATGCCGAAAATAGATCCAGGAAAGATAACTTAAGAATTATTGGAGTACTTGAAAGTCTTTATTGTACTTTCCTGGAGTCTAGATATCATATTTCAAGAAATTATCAAGGAAAACTTCACCAATAATCTAGATTCAGAGGGTAAAATAGAAATTGTAGGAATTCACTGACTTCCTCCCGGAAGGCCTCCCCAAAGGAAAATTCCCAGGAATATTAGAGCCAGATTCCAGACTTCCCAGGTCAAGAGAATACTGCAAGCAGCCACAAAGCAACAAGTTACATATTGGGAAGCCACAGGCAGGATCCCACATGATTTAGCAGCTCCTGGGTTAAAGAAGCAGAAAGCCTGGAATATGATATTCCAGGAGGCGAAGGAGCTAGGATTACAACAAGAATAACCTCCCTAGCAAAACTGAGTATTATCCTTCAGGGCAAAAAATAAATGTTTAATGAAATAGAGGACCAGCCTTCCTGATGGAAAGGGTAGGGCTGAAGAGAAAATGTCGCATTAAACACAGGGCTCCAGGAAAGCATTAAAAGTCAGCCTGAAAGGGCAGGTCTGCCGGGGAGGCCGCCCGGCCTGCCTTCGTAAGTTAGTCTCTGCCCCTGCCGGGGAGATCTGTCCTTCCACACAAGCCGGGAAACCGCTTCGTTTAGGGCCCACCGTGCTCTTGCCCTGCCAGAACACCCACCTGGTTGGACGTGTTGCCCGGGCCCCAGCATGCTAGCCACAAACACATCCAAAGAGAGCTCAGGACATCTGAGCGCAAGGCAGACACATTCTAACCACAAATTCCTGGGAGCTCACAAGCCATTTCTTTTCCTAAGTAAAAATAGCAAGAACCAAGGAAGGTAACGCTTTTGGGTAACACGGCAGCTTCTCTTTATGGGGAGCTGGTCTGTCTGGGAAGGCTCCAGACTCTGTGAGGGGTGGCCCCGTATTTGTCAGGAAAGGCTTCTGTCCTTGGGCTCTGTGCTCTCCCCCGCTTGGGGACAGGCAGGTCCTCAGTACCTTCTGCCATGGGGCTGGTTAGTCCCACTATTGCCCGTGGGCCTGTCATCTCCCTTGCTTTCCATGGCCATGACCGTGAACTTGAGTCCTACTGGGAACTGCCCGCCAAGTGACAGAATGGGGATTGTTGCACCAATTCATTCTCACTCCTGGCAAAGCACAAGGGATGTGGTGGGAGGAGACCCCCAGCCGATCACAGACCAAAGTGGAGCGGGGGTTCAGAGAGGTTCCAGTAGACGGACCACCTGACTGTGAAACGACTGCCCCTGGTCTTCCTGTGCCAGGCTGCTGCCTGGGACGCTGTTTCCTTCTGGAGTACTGTGACCTATTAGCGTGAAAAGCGTTTAAAGAGAGGAAATGAAATCTTGGCAAACCTTTGCAGATCCCCGAGTGAATTAGGGTAAACAGGCTTGTTGTTGGGCTCAGAGAACGTAGGGAAAAGGAGCCAGAGCACGCTTGGCAGTGCTGACAATGGGAGCTTTGACTGGCACCTTAAAGAGCAGCGTCTTTGGGGAGTTCTGGGTGACTCTGTTGGGAGCTACTCCGCGGCACTGCCCCCGGAGCCCTGCAAGAACGGCAGGGGCCACTCACAAAATCCCAGAGTCCCAGGCTTGTGGATGTGGGGAGAACGTCAGAGGGCTCGGGTCCCAGCTGGACTGGAGCAGAAATCCCCTTTCCAGCTTTCCCAAGAGGGGGCAATGGTGGATCTGTTGAAGACCTTCCTAAGGGCGACACATTGCATTTCAGACAGCCTTAATTGTTGGGAGATTTTTCCTTCCTGTAGGGTGGGTGCTAATTGGCATCAGCCACCCCCACTTAAAGTAACTCACAAGATATGACACCAGACAGCTTTATGTCGGAGACAATTATTCTGTAACCACCTAAAAAAGATGAGAACATCTCTATTGAATCAGTCAAGCAAAAGACTATTTTATTTTATTTTTTTTTTCCTAGTAAATTTATTTATTTTTTTAATAATACACATTGCTTTATAAATCATGTAGGGAGAGAAAAATCAGAGCAAAAGAGGGAAAACAGGAGAGATTAAAAAAAAACAGAAAAAAGGAAGTAAACATAACATGTGTTGATTTACATTCAGTCTCTTTAGTTCTTTTTCTGGATGCAGATGGCATTTTCTGTCCAAAGTCGATTGGGATTGTTTTGAATCATTGAATCACTGAGAAGAACCACATCTTTCATAGTTGGTCATCACATATTCTTGCTGTTATTTGTGTATAATGTATTCCTGGTTCTGTTTGTTTCACTCAGCATCAGTTCATGTAACTCTTTCCAGGCTTTTCTAAAATCAGCTTGTTCATCATTTTTTATAGAACAATAATATTTCTTTACCTTCATATATCACATCTTATTCAGCCATTCCCCAATTAATGAGCATCTATTCATTTTCTAATTCTTTGTTACCACAAAAAGAGCTGCTACAAACATTTTTGCACATGTGGATCCTTTCCCCTCCTTTATGATTTTTTTTTTTGGATACAGACCCAGTAAATGTCACTGCTGGTTCAAAGGATATGCATAATTTTATAGCCCTTTGGGCATAGTTCCAAATTGCTGTCCAGAATGGTTGGATCATTTCACAACTCCACCAACAATGCCTTCCTCCAACATTTATCATTATCCTTTCCTGTCTGGAGAGTGGTTTTATTCCATCAGACTTTGTTCAGAGGCTTGGTTTCATGTGGTTTTCAAGGGAAACTGATAGAGCTCAAGCAGCTTTCTGGCTTTACTCTGCCATCTTCACTCCACTTCTGGAAATTCCATCCTTTGAATTATTGTTATTGTTGTATAATTAATTTTCTTGATTCTGCTTATTTCATTATATATTAATTCAAATATGTCCACACATTTCTCCAAATTTTTCATATTCATTATTCAGAAATAATAATTACTACTGATTATTTCAGTACATCTGTCCAGCCACTCATCTTGTTTTTAGTCTTTTGTCACCTCAGAAAATGCTCCTTTAAATATTATAGCTTTTCTTCTGTATTTGTTATATCTAGAGAATAGCTCCAGGAGTGATATCTTTGAGTGAAAAGATTTGATAGAGTTCTCTGATTTTCTTTTTTTTTTTTTTTAAATTTTTTATTTAATAATTACATTATATTGACACTCATTTCTGTTCCAATTTTTTTTCCCCTCCCTCCCTCCACCCCCTCCCCTAGATGGCAAGCAGTCCTTTATATGTTGGATATGTTGCAGTATATCCTAGATACAATATATGTTTGCAGAACCGAACAGTTCTCTTGTTGCGTAGGGAGAATTGGATTCAGAAGGTATAAATAATCCGGGAAGAAAAACAAAAATGCAGATAGTTCACATTCGTTTCCCAGTGTTCTTTCTTTGGGTGTAGCTGCTTTTGTCCGTCATTTATCAATTGAAACTCAGGTCTCTTTGTCAAAGAAATCCACTTCCATCAAAATATGTCCTCATACAATATCGTTGTCGAAGTGTATAATGATCTCCTGGTTCTGCTCATTTCACTTAGCATCAGTTCATGTAGGTCTCTCCAAGCCTCTCTGTATTCATCCTGCTGGTCATTTCTTACAGAACAATAATATTCCATAACATTCATATACCACAATTTACCCAGCCATTCTCCAATTGATGGGCATCCATTCATTTTCCAGTTTCTAGCCACTACAAACAGGGCTGCTACAAACATTTTGGCACATACAGGTCCCTTTCCCTTCTTTAGTATTTCTTTGGGATATAAGCCCAATAGAAACACTGCTGGATCAAAGGATATGCACAATTTGATAATTTTTTGGGCATAATTCCAGATTGCTCTCCAGAATGGTTGGATTCGTTCACAACTCCACCAACAATGCATTAGTGTCCCAGTTTTCCCGCATCCCCTCCAACATTCATCATTATTTTTTCCTGTCATCTTAGCCAATCTGACAGGTGTGTAGTGGTATCTCAGAGTTGTCTTAATTTGCATTTCTCTGATCAATAATGATTTGGAACACTCTTTCATATGAGTGGTAATAGTTTCAATCTCATCCTCTGAAAATTGTCTGTTCATATCCTTTGACCATTTATCAATTGGAGAATGGCTTGATTTCTTATAAATTTGAGTCAGTTCTCTATATATTTTGGAAATGAGGCCTTTATCAGAACCTTTAACTGTGAAAATGTTTTCCCAGTTTGTTGCTTCCCTTCTAATCTTGTTTGCATTAGTTTTATTTGTACAAAGGCTTTTTAATTTGATGTAATCGAAATTTTCTATTCTGTGATCAGTAATGGTCTCTAGTTCATCTTTGGTCACAAATTTCTTTCTCCTCCACAAGTCTGAGAGATAAACTATTCTATGTTCCTCTAATTTATTTATAATCTCGTTCTTTATGCCTAGGTCATAGACCCATTTTGATCTTATCTTGGTATATGGTGTTAAGTGTGGGTCCATGCCTAATTTCTGCCATACTAATTTCCAATTATCCCAGCAGTTTTTATCGAATAATGAATTCTTTTCCCAGAAGTTAGGGGCTTTGGGTTTGTCAAACACTAGATTGCTATAGTTGACTATTCTGTCTTGTGAGCCTAGCCTTTTCCACTGATCCACTAATCTATTTCTTAGCCAATACCAAATGGTTTTGGTGACTGCTGCTTTATAATATAATTTTAGATCAGGTACAGCTAGGCCACCTTCATTTGATTTTTTTTTCATTAATTCCCTTGAGATTCTCGACTTTTTATTGTTCCATATGAATTTTGTTGTTATTTTTTCTAGATCAATAAAATATTTTCTTGGAAGTCTGATTGGTATAGCACTAAATAAATAGATTAGTTTAGGGAGTATTGTCATCTTTATTATGTTCGCTCGGCCGATCCAAGAGCACTTAATATTTTTCCAATTATTTAAGTCTGACTTTATTTGTGTGGAGACTTTTTTATAATTTTGCTCATATAATTCCTGACTTTCCTTTGGTAGATAGATTCCCAAATATTTTATGGTATCAACAGTTATTCTGAATGGAATTTCTCTTTGTATCTCTTGTTGTTGGGTTTTGTTGGTGATGTATAAAAATGCTGAGGATTTATGGGGATTTATTTTGTAGCCAGCTACTTTGCTAAAATTATGAATTATTTCCAATAGCTTTTTGGTAGAATCTCTGGGGTTCTCTAGGTATACCATCATATCATCTGCAAAGAGTGATAGTTTGGTTTCCTCATTGCCTACTCTAATTCCTTTTATATCTTTCTCGACTCTTATTGCCGAGGCTAGTGTTTCTAATACGATATTAAATAATAATGGTGATGCAAAAGACTATTTTAACCAGCTCTGCTGGACTGGGCTATTTTTTTTTTAATTTTTATTTAATGATTACTTTATATTGACAACATTATCCCTTGCACTCGTTTCTTTTCCGATTTTTTTCCCCTCCCTCCCTCCACCTCCTCCCCTAGATGGCAAGCAGTCCTTTATATGTTGGATATGTTGCAGTATATCCTAGATACAATATATGTTTGCAGAACCGAACAGTTCTCTTGTTGCATAGGGAGAATTGGATTCAGAAGGTAGAAGTAACCCGGGAAGAAAAACAAACATGCAGATAGTTCACATTCGTTTCGACTGGGCTATGTTTTGTGGAGCTTCAAGATCTGGTCCTTCTCTCCTGCTTCTGTGCTGAATGAGCTACTGTTGTGAGGGTGGTCTCCGGAACCCTCAGGGACCTGAACGGGGCCCGCCACACCCTGATAAGAGTGGAAGCTCCCATTTGGGGATGGTCCGATGAGACTTCACTTCTGTATGTCCCATTCACTGGAGAGCTCTTCAATTTTCATCCAATCCTCCAAGAAGCTGAAGAAGGGGAATTATCAGAGTTTAGGAAGCAGTATGACATTGTGGAAAAGACACTGGACTGGGATTCCCAGTGGCTGAGTTCGAATCCCAGTGCTGAGCTTTGGCAACCATCTTCTTTTTCTGAGTCCCACTTTTCACTTCTTTTTATAGGAAAGGCAGGACTGATGGACCAAACTTTCTTTCCAGCACAAAGCTATCATCCTGTGGAGCTAATGTTATAATTAGAAGCGACTTTAGGCTTCATCGACTCAAACCCCATCATGTGACCAAGAATTAGAACAATTATTATTATTATTTTATTTTACATTTTTTATTGTAGCTTTTTATTTACAAAATATATGCCTGGGTAATTTTTCAACATTGACCTTGCAAAAACTTCTGTTCCAACTTTTCCCCTCCTCCCTCCACCCCCTCCCCTAGAGGGCAGGTAGTCCCATACATGTTAAATATGTTAAAGTATATGTTAAATACAATATATGTATACATATTTATACAGTTATCTTGCTGCACAAGAAAGATCAGATTTAGAAAGAAGATAAAAATAACCTGGGAAGAAAAACAAAAATGCAAGCAAACAATAACAGAAAGAGTGGAAATGCTGTGTTATGGTCCATACTCATTTCCCAGCGTTCTTTCTCTGGGTGTAGCTGGTTCTGTTTATTACTGATCAATTGGAACTGATTTGGATCCTCTCATTAGAACAATTATTATCAACAGTAACTTGTACAAAGCACTTGCAAAGCACTTTCCAAACATCTGGTTTGATCCTCACAACTGCCCTGGAAGGGGAACATTATTATGACTTCTTTCACAGGAAGGGAAACTGAGACACAGAGAGATTAGAGCCAAGTGACCCTTGTAGTAGTAGATGTCGGAGGCAGGAGCCGAGTCCAGCTTTGTCTGGGTGAGTCCTCGGGCAGTCATTTTTTATGCCGGGCTGGGAGACTGAGCAGTGACTCCTGGCTCACCTCTCCAGGTCATTCTTGGAGATCCCTGCTTTTGTGATCTGTTCGCCCCAGGGAGCCTCCCTTGGACTTCACCACCGACAGCCTCCAAGAACATTAGGATGGTTCCTTCTAGGTGACCTCTCCTTCAGGAGTGGGCGAACTTTTGGTCCCAGAGCTTGACTAGGCTCCCAGTCTGACTGGAAGTTTGCACATGAGGCTTAGAGACGGCCCAGGCTCCGAGCAGCTGCTTCCTCACGGCCCTCTGAGAGTGGTCATCTGCACCTCCACTGACTTAGGAAGCAGCCGACCACTCCAGGCTGGCAGACTAGAGACTTCCCGGAGACTTCTTCTACTCCACTGCCGAGCTCTGGAGCCGGGTGATAAAACTAGGTTAATTAGCACTGAGGGCAGATAGGGAATCTCTGATCATTACCATGGGAGCGCCCCACTGGGATTTCCCTTGGCTTAGAAAGCATTTTTTTTTCTTCTACAGGTGACCCAAATTAAGTCTAATTTAAATTTCAGATCATTAAAAAAAATTAAGCAGAAGACTGTTTTGAGGTTGTTCTGAGTGAAAAAAACCTGCTTTCAAAGGAATACTTGGTAATTAACATGTTCTTCCTCTCCTTTCATATTTCCCAACTACATATTTACAAAATTTTTTTAAAAACCCAGAGTCATGGCAAGAGAGAGGGCGCTTGGAGGGGACCCAGAGTCCTTTGGACCTCGCCTCTGATTGTTCTCGTGACCGAGCAAGCTGCTGTCCTTTGGTAACTGAGAGTGAGAATCGTCAGGATCGGGGAAGCCGGCCAAAGATGGCGTCAGCGAGCTGGGATGTGATGGCTCAGACCCAATGCCCTGTCTGGCTTTCACCACCAGGCTCTTTCAGATGAAAATGTCAGGGAAGGGAGGAGGGAGGCAGGAATTAGGTGAGTAATTGAAGCAATCATTCTTCTCAATTAAAAGCAAGTGACTCCAAGGAATGCCAGGAGTCAGAGGCCAGAGAGTTTAGTTAGAGACTCGGGTTCACGGTTTATTTTAACATCTTGGGATTCAAAGGAGAAAAGGGAAGGGAAGCCAGGAAAGGAGGAGAGCCTCCCCAGGCCTGAACAGAGCAGATGGAAATGGGGGGGGGGGATCAGCAATGTGGCCCAAGTCAGTCAGGCAATAAACATTGATTAGGTGCCTATTCTATTCAAAGAGCAGCGAGGTGCCATGATGGAGAGGAAGACCAGAGTTAAAATCCAGCCCCAGATACTAGCTGTAAGATCCGGCGCAATTCACTTCACCCTGTTTGCCTCAGTTTTCTCATCTGTAAAATGAGCTGGAGAAGGAAATGGCAAACCACTCCAGTATCTCTGCCAGGAAAACCCCCAAAGGGCACAAAGAGTTAGAGACAGCTGACAACTGTCAAGGCACTATGCTAATCACCAGGGTTGTTGAGAGCAAATGTGGGAGACTACAAACAAATATTAATCAATAAACATTTTAAGTAACTCCTATGTGCCAGGAACTATGGGATACAAAAACAAGCAAAAGACGGGTTACAATCTCATTGTTTGTCCTTGTTCTGGAAGAGGATCATGACATCAGGGAAGGGATATCGTGACATCCAAGTGAATTAGATTTAAAGGAGGGAAGTCTGGGCAAAGTCACCAGCTCACTTTCTCCTTGTCTGGGTCCAGGAGTAAAATACAGATCAGGACCACTGCAGATGGCCCTAGATACAGGGGGAGACCGAGGTCTTCGGAAGCTAAAGTCCATAAAAGATCTCAGTTTGATTGAGGCAACAACCATTCAGTGCTTAAAGCTAAGTAAGAAATGAGGCAAAGAAGGCCTTCTATTGCCTAGACAAAAAAAAAAAAATCCCATCTGGAAGAGTTTCTGGCCTAAGCACACAATTGTTATATGCATTCATTCTGAGTAAAACTGAGCCCACACAATCACCCAAGGTGCAGGCTTGACCTGGGACCTCTCTCTATATATTGTTGACCAATCCATGAACCAGAGTGATCTGAATTTAAGGAATTTAAGGAAACCCAGCCAGTAAACACCGAGATATCTTGGGAGATCTCAGAGTTAAAAAAAAATCCAGTCATTCTTATTATGTCTTCCCACGGGAACTTGTTGGTACAGGAAGAGAAAGTGAGACTAGTGACCTTGCACAGCCCTCCCTCAGTTAAATCCAACTCATTTGTGTGTCAGCATCACCTCCCTGCTGTTTTGGTCCTTTCAAAAATGAAGACAAACAACAACCTCGGGGAGCAGAGCTGCCCCACTGGGGACACGGATGGAACTGGTCAGTTGGACGACATGACTTTCATGTCAAGGGTGCTTATGAGGGAATTGAGGAGATCGGAGCAGTGAGTAGCAGTGGGGACAGAGTGAACTCCACTGACTCCAATTCTGGAGTTAGCTTTCTATTCAGTTATGGGGCTAGTCCAGTTTCTAGCCAGTGAGAAAAGTTTATTCAATTATGGGGGTTGAGAGAAAACCTGATTGTATTATTTGAAATTAGCTTTGAGAAGCTGAACTGCCTCTCCCTTCTGCTTAGAGACCCTTAACCAAAGAGTCAAAGAATTTTTTTAGATTCAAGATGGATGCACAATTATACATCTCAAGCAGTCCATGTGTCTTATCTGAAAACTGTGATAATGAGCATAGTTGTTTCCATGTTTCTCTGATTGTTTACAGACACTTGGGGGGCAAAGATACCTCTTTTCTGATTTCAGGAAATGTCACCTGTTCACTTTTCCCCTCCCAGCTTGGAAAGTCCCTAATCTTTCCTCCAATGAGAAATGACCAAATCTCCGATTATTTCCATTTCATTAATTTGTCTTGTTTGATCACTTTTAATGTAGAAAAATCTTCTTCTCTCCCCATATTCGGGATGCCAAAGTTTAGAAAGGTGACCGGTACTAGTTTGTTAGCTGTTATACATTGCTTAATAAATTGAAATGTTGGAAACTATAACCTTCTTTTCCTAAGTCATTTCTTTTTCACCCACAAAACTTAGGATCCATGAAAGGATAACTTTCTTGGGACAATTCAATTTGCTCCTTTCCTCCTGTTTCTTGCCTTAAAATAGACTGATAGGATATTTCACTGGTCCAATCCTTGAACCACCCCAATCAGCTGCCTTGTTGTATGGACCAGTCCAAAGAAAAACTAAGCGAACATATTCTCTTCTCCATCTGCAGACGCATGCAGTGAATACAGATTCTCCAGTCTAGCCCAGCAAAACACCATTCCTAACGTCACAAATGCTCGGTGCCATTATCGGCCATGAGGGATCTTGGCAAAATGGCAGCTTCCATCTGCCTTAAATTATCCATTTGTGAAATGAAGAAAATTATACTTGTCTGAAAGCTGCTTTGAGGATAAAAAGCACTAAAAAACAGAAGTAATTTGTAGAAAACAGAAGTCTAATTCTGTCGTTGCTGGAGGGAGTAGCTGAAGTAGCTGAAAAAAATCCCTTCAGAATAGTCAAGATTCATGGGTTGAATGAAAATAATTTTTCCCCTCAGAGGCTGCCTGGTCAAAAACCATCTCTTCCTATCTGCCTCGTTACCTGTGGGTGATCACTAAAACAAAGAGCATCATTTGCTAACCCATACCCTATTTACTCCCCTTGGGGAGGCTGAGGGTCTTCCTGTCTGTCCCTGCTGGATCACCACCCATTCCTAATGATCACCAGAGCCCTCAGCTTTCTATTCTGGATGCTGACCTGGGGGCCAGACGTCTTAGCTGTTCATCGAGCACTGCATGTGGTGGGCTCATGACTGAAATTCCAATGAGATCTTAGGAAGCTGTGGTTGGTTCTCTGGAGATATATGATAAAAAGGAAAGGATAATGAAGAAAACAGCTGGTACCAATGCTAGATTGTGATGTCTTGTTTTATCAGGAAAGTGAGGGGACTTTGACTTCTGTACTCACTGACTCTCATCTCTCATCCCATCCCTAACCTTGTATTATCTACCAGGACTCGACCACTGAGAAATCCATTCACATTCCCCGAAATGATGCTGGTGGTTAGGAAGGAACAGAAACGACCATTTACCAATTGAGAAAAGACTCATGTTCTTACAAATCTGACTCAATTCTCTATATATTTAGGGCATGAAACCTTTATCTGAGAAATTGAGTATAAAATCACTTTCCCCTTTTCTGCTTTCCTTCTAAGCTTGACTACATTGATTTTATTTACGCAAACCCTTTTTTAACTTAATGTAATCAAAATTTCTTACATTTCACAATTTTTATCTCTTTTTTATTCATAAATTTTTCCCCTAAGTCTAATAGGTAATATGTTCCATCCTCCTCTAATTTATATTATGATATCTCCCTTTATGTCTAGATCATGTATTTATTTTGACATTTTCTTGGTAAATGGTGTAAGATACCAGTACCTAGTTTTTGCCGGCCTGCTTTCTAGTTTCCCCAACAATTTTGTGACTTCTTAAGCCAGAAGCTGGGGATCTTTGGATTTGCCAAACACTAGATTGCTATGGTCATTTACTATTGTGTCTTGTGTACTTAGTCTCTTTCACTGATCCACCCTTTTATTTCCTAGTCAGCACTTGTCTTGATAGGTTATAATATCATTTAAGATCTGGTAGTAGTCATTTTTAAAATGGGAATTGATGAAAGCAAACCAAGCCCCCATCACTGGGAGAATTTAAAGCTGGCAGAGAGGTGCTCATCAGTCTAGGGAATGAGCCCCAGATAGATTGTCAAGCATTTCTTTCCGATGTCAGAGCTATTTGTCCCTCCTTGGCTCTTTGTTCTTGGATAAGTAAAAAGATTATAATAGACAACTTTGTAAGAGGAGGAAGAGGAAGTGATACCAGGAATAAGATAACTCAAGACCAGTTTGTGCTATAGAGTGGCTATAGTCTCACAGTGGCAAGTTGGCTAGGTTGCCCTCTATGGTCTGTCTCTGGGTTCTGTGGTGAATGGTATCTGTCAGGATTTCTGTAGCACATGAGGGCTGGTTGAGGCAGTGGGCACAGATATCACCTGTGTTGGGCTGGGGTCTGGTTGCTAGTAAATCCATAGCACTAAAGTATGGGTACGTGATTTAGACACAAAGGGGTGATACTATAAACAAAATTAGGGGAGAATGAAATTGTTTACCTGTTAGATCTAAGATAGGACAAGAATTTAGGACCAAATAAGATATGGAGAGCACTACAAAATGTAAAATGGATAATATTAATTATATAAAACTTTGAAGTTTTTGCATAAATCAAACCATTGCAGCCAAAATTGGAAAGGTTTTGCTGGGTTTTTTAAAGAATATATCTCTAATAAAGGCTTCATTTCTAAGGAGAAATGAGCCAATTTTATAAGCGTACAAGTCATGTAATCATGAACTGATGCTAAGTGAAGTGAGTAGAACCAAGAGAACATTGTACACAGCAACAAGATTATACGATGATCAGTTCTGATGGACGTGGCTCTCTTCAACAGTGAGCTAACTCAGGCCAGTTCCAATGGTCTTGTGATGGAAGGAGCCATCTGCAACCAGAGGACTGTGGGGACTGAATGTGGATCATAACACAGTATCTTCACTTTTTGTTGTTTGCTTTCATTTTGTTTTCTCATTTTTTCCTTTATGATCTGATGTTTCTTGAGCAGCATTATAATTGTGGAAATATATATAGAAGAACCACACATGTTTAACATATATTGGATTACTTGCCATCTAGGAGAGGGAATGGGATGAAGGGAGGGAGAAAAACATTTGCAACACAAGGTTTTTACAAGGGTGAATGTTAAAAACGATCTATGCGTGTGTTTTGAACATAAAATCTTTAATTAAAAAAGAAAGGGTACAAATCATTCCCCAATTGATAAATGATCAAAGGATATAAACAGGCAGTTTTTAGATAAAGAAACCAAAATTATTTACAGCCATATGAAAAAATGCTTTAAATCACTATTTTTAAATTTTGTTTTTGTGTGTTTTTATTTGAAATTTTTTTCTCAGTAGTATTTTATTTTCCCCATTACATATAAAGATATAAATATAAAATTTTGCAAGTTTTTGAATTCCAAATTCCCCTCTCCTCATTCCTGGAGCAGGAAATAGGATCCCTGTGACAAGACTCAGGCTTCCAGCCTTCAGAAATGAAGGCTCTGCTGAAGAAAACAGGAACTGGGAACCCAGTAAGCCCAGGATGTTGCTGGCTGACAGCAGGTGGCTCAGCTCCTCCCTGACAGTCCCAGATTACTGATCCAGAATGCCAGCAGCAGTTGTGTCACATCCCTATGGTGAATGGCTGCCAGAATGTCTTGTATCACAGGCTACCCTCCTCTCTTTCTTCCTAACCCTCAGAAGCCCCTGATTCAGACCCACCATAGACACAGACTTTCATCAGAGGTCTCCCACTTGTCACGTGGGGCAGGGACCCCACATCTTCCTGAGTATCCCCAGGGCCAAGCAGACCCAAGGCAACCCCGCTTCCACATGACACCTAAAGCCATCCCTCTTGTGCCCTCTGAGACTTTGCCTTCACATGCTAGATTTTGCCAACTCCTGCATGGCGGGTGCCTAGAACTGAGTCTGGGGCTCCAGACAAGGTCTGAGTGGGGCAGAATCTCAGGTGGTTTTGCTTTTCTTATTCCTACAACATATTTCTGCATCAAACAGCGAGCCCATGAAATCATTCAGTTTCTAGGCTTCCACATTACGTTGTTTATTTATATCGAGGCTGCAGCTCCACGTGAGCCTGGCTCTCTCTCTCTCTCTCTCTCTCTCTCTCTCTCTCTCTCTCTCTCTCTCTCTCTCTCTCTCTCTCTCTCTCTCTCTCTCTCTCTGACAAATAATTGTTTAAAACCCTGCCTCCACCATCTTGTACCTGTTAAATTGATCTTTTATACCTACGGGCAACACTGTGCATTGACTCCAAATGAATTTCACCTAATCAAATTCTGCCTGGTACTCCAGCTTCCATGATTCTCTTGGACCCTGACTCTGCCCTCCAATGTGTTAGCTTTCCCTCCAACATTTAATCCAAACACATTTTCTCCATAAATCAAACTGCTCCCAAGCTCCCTCAATCTCCCTTCTCTGACAACTCCTCCTCCTTCTCTAGCTCAACGGCTCCAGCCCAGAGGCCACTTCAGGATGCTCCAATGAGGCCTTGGGGAAATGCGAACACCTGCTGCCCCTTGGAGTCTTGGGGCTCAGCTGGGCCTGTCTTTGCCCTTCTCAGACCCAGAGCATCCCAAGTTTCTGACACTTGATGAAGAAAGCAAACGCCTCCAGGAGAGCCTGGAAACTCAAAGATTGCTGTAAATCAGCATTGGAAATCATTGGGCCATGAGAGAATGGTCCCAAGAGACCTTCATGTACAGATGGGGACACTGAGGCTGAGAGAGGGGAAATCACATGCCCGAGATGACATCATAAGCAGATTGCATGACCTCAAGTCATATTTTCCCAGGGATACTCCTGCCTGGGTGACCACATGCCCACAAGGAAGGCCTCGGGGTGGGCAGCAGGAGTGATGATCATCAAATGCTGGCACGTCTTCACTGACCTTTCCTTAACTTAGTAATTTATTTTTCCCAATTACATGTAGAAACAGTTTTAACATCCTTTTTTCAAATTTGAGTCCCAAATTCTCTTCTTTCCCCTTTTCTCCCCTCACTGAGAAGGCGAGCAATTTGACAAAGATTATAGATATGTAGTCACGCAAAACTCATTTCCATGTAAGTCATGCTGTGAAAGACAAAAAAACAAACCAAGAAACATAAAGAAAAATATCTTTATTCTGCATTCAGAGTTCACTTCTTTCTCTGGAGATGGACAGCACCTTTCATCATAAGTCATTCAGAATTTTCTTCGATGATGGTATTGTTGAGAATAGCTGAATTATTCACAGTGGGTCATTATATGATATTGATATTATTATGCACAGTGTTCTCCTGATTCTGCTCACTTCACTTCATGTAAGTATTTTCGGGGTTTTTTGAGAGCATCCTACTTGTCATTTCTTATAACACAATAGTATTCCATCACAATCATTTCCACAACGTGTTGGTAGCAAAGAATTGGAAATTGAGGGGATGCCCATCAAGCGGAGAATGGCCGAATAAGTTATGGTATATGAAAGTAGTGGAATATTATTGTGCTATAAAAATGATGAACAGGTTGAATTCATGCTGAGGGAAACGAGCAGAATCAGGAAAACATTGTACTGGGCAAGAGCACGATTGGGTGATGATCAACTATGACGGGCTTGCTTCTTCTCGGAGGGTCAGTGATCCAAAGCAACCCCAATAAACTTGGGATGGAAAACGCCAAACAAATACAGAGAGAGACTATGGAAACTGAATGTAAATCAACATAAGCCGTGTTTGCTTTTTTCCCCTTTTTTCTGTTTTGTTTTTCTCTCATGATTTTCCCTTTTGTTCTGTTTTTTTCTCTCCCAACAAGATTCTGAAAAGATGTAAAAAAAAAAAATGAATGTACATATATAAACAAAAAAATGTTGTTTCTACATGTAACTAGAGAAAATAAAAATTAAAAAAATTCTTTGCCACCACTAAAAGAGCTACTATAAATATATTTGTACTTACAGATATTTTTCCTTTTTAAAAATATCTCTTTGGGATACAGCTCTAGAAGTTGCCATTATTTGGTCATCATTATCCTCGTTACATTATATATTATGTGATTGGTCAATATTATTATTATTTGGTCAAAGAATATGCATGATTTTATAGCTCTTTCAACACGGTTTCAAATTGCTCTTCAGAATGGTTGGATCAGCATACTATTTTACCAACAATGCATTAGGGTTTTGCTTTTCCCATATTCCCTCCAACATTTGCATCGATCTTTTCCCAGCAGAAATGGTCCACAATGCATCAGGGCCATCGAGGACATGGTAGAGCCATCAAAATCAGAGACAGATTTTACTGCGGTCCATCCATTCAGAGAGTGACAAGCTTCACCATGTTATCTGCTTCCCATGGATCATCTCTGGTGCAATCCCAGAGTCCATTTTACTTAACTGCTAGGACAAACTTTTGCCAGCTGTAGTCAAGGTTTGGGGATATCTGCAGATTTCCATGGGCAGGCAACTCTCTGTCCCCAGAGGCTTCCCGGGGGCAGTTTGGCTGAATCGACTAAAGAAAGGGGCTTTGGTGATCCTGCGGGGTCTCGAGACCCTCCAGAAGGTTTGTGAGAGGAGTGTTGGTACCCGGGTCAAGTCACAGGATCTTTACATGTTTGCAGCAGGTATAGACAGCTTTTCTGAGAAGTTTTATCTGAGAAAGGGAGGAGAGCTATAAAAGGAAGAGTGAAAGAAAGTTAGGCTCCACCTAAAGGTGTTTGGGTTTTTTTTAAGAGTGTTTGTATTCAGTAGGAAAGGAACCAGTTGGAGGCTGGGGAGAGAAGAATGTAGAATGTAAGCACCAAGATGGCTGGTAAGGATTTCCCCATTTGGGAGTTTTGTGAGCCAGCACAGTGTCAAGAAGACAATCAGCACTCAGTAATTGCTTCTCAACTGATTGATTGGGAGGGGGGGGGTTTCTAGGTAGCGGATCATGTTTCCCTCAGTACTCCAAAGCCTTTTCTTTATCTAGGGCAGCAGGAGCTCTTAAGCAGGGGGAAGGAGGAAGGGAGTCTGTGGAGTTCTTTGATGACTGTATTTCAGTATAATTGGTTTCCTTTAAAACCTAGCTATTTTATTTTGTGCTTTTACAAGCATGGTTTGTAAGTGGTTCATGGGTTTCACCAGTTTGATCTGCTTGCCCAAAAAGAGTAGGACACAAACCAGAATGGGGGAGTTTCAACCCCTGAGAGTTCATCCACAATCACCCTCCCTTGAATACCCATTCGAAGCTCTCATGTTCCGAGTCACTGTTAAGAATTAGTTTTCCCTGCACCGATTATATTTTACTTCATTTATATTAAGTCGGGAACTTTTCAAGAAGCCACAGAGTTTCAAAGTTGGAAGGGACCTGGGAGGTCTGGAGCTTACCCCAGAGCTGAGAAGAAATCACTGATGCGCCATCTCCTAACCTACACTGGGAGAGCTCATGGACCTGCCAGCTTCCAAGGCAGCTCCTTGCACTTGTGGAGAGCCCCTCTCATTCTAAGAAAGCTCTTCTCACTTGTACTTAATTTAGCTCTTTGCAGCTTAGATCCCTAATGCTCTGTGACCAAGCAGAACAAGGGTAATCCCTCTTCCACCCGAAGTGATGGACCTTCAAATCCTGGCAGAAATAATCCTGTTCCCCTCCCCTCAGGCTTCTTCAGGCTAAACCCTCCACTTCCTTCAATTAGCCCTTATCTGGTTGGCCTGCAGGACCCCTCTCCACTCCTGTTGCCTTCTTTCCTGCTTATCAGTATCATCCCTAAACCCGGAGAAGCTCCTCCACTGGGGATCTGACTAGGGCACACTGTGGCAGAATGATGGCCCCCCTTGGTGAGCACACTGCCTCTCTGAACACAGCCTGGGGCCGAGTTCCTTCTGTTTCCATAACCTAGGAAAGGACTCAACCCATCTGATGCCTTCTTGAAACCATTTGGACCCGCAGAAAGATGGTTCAAGATTTCAAGCACCCAGGATTTCATGAAGGTGAAGAGCCCTGACACAGATAGAACCTTTTATGTCTTATAGGACAGTCCGCCACAGTGAAAAGCGCACCATACCTGGAATCAGTCTCATCTTCCTGAGTTCAAATCTGGCTTCAGACATTTATTAGCTGTGTGACCCTTGGCAAGTCACACAAATTTCCTCAATGAGCTGAAGAAGGAAATGACAAACTCCTCCAGTATTTCTGCCAAGAAAACCCCAAATGGGGTCTCAGAGAGTCAGACCCAACTGAACCACCCCAACAGGCAGTCTTTGTCATCACCAAAAATCATCCCTTGGTGTACAAACCCAAGGTGCCAAGGTTGTCTCAGGAGACCTGCTCTCTGAGGCTCCAAGATCTGTGCAGGAGAGCAAATGATTTTAGGGAGAAGCACTGTATCATTTTTGAGTCTACCCTAGGATGTGATGGAAAATAATCAAGATCTGGGAACCCAACCTGCTGATTGGGGTCTAATTGGGCAGACATCCCCAAAGCCTCTCCAGATGCTACCTACAGAAGGATAGAAGGAGAAGAAGGATGGTCATAGAAAGCTTCTGGAAGGCAGAGATGGGCGTCATATACATCTGTGCCCCTCGTACAGCCAATAGATAAAAGACACTTAAAAATATTGGTGAATAAATGAATGGATGCTTGGATGGCAGAGCTCCCAGCTGAGCTTGAATCTAGGTCCCCTAACAGCTGGTGTCTACTTTCCCCTGCCCAACACAGCCTTTGCCCTGATTATACACACACACACACACACACACACACACACACACACACACACACACACGCTCTCTGTCTTTCTGCCTCTGTCTCTCTGTCTGTCTGTCTGTCTCTGTCTCTGTCTCTCTCTCTCTCTCTCTCTGAATCTGTTCAATCAAACAGATTGAAATTTTGAGAAAATTCAAAGATAAGATGCCCACACAACACAAAAGAGGAAGCCTGGAAGAAAACTGGGGCAAGATTGAATAAGGAACTGGCCCAGAAAGCCGGTGTGATGGCCTATGGGAAGGGAAGACAATGGGCTGGGTCAACAAAAGAGGCAGGGTCCATTTGTGTCTCAGAAAACCAAAGGGAAGGACAAAAAGCCCTCTGAAGTCATGGTCCTGGGGTGCTCTGGGGGGAGATTGCCCTTGGTGCCCTCATGGCCCCACACTTGGGGGGGCAGCAACACAGGGTGGAGGGGGCGGGGGGTGGCAACGTAGAGAGACTGTTTGCCAGCAGCCAAACCAGCCAGAGCTGGGGGATAAATTGGACAAATTCATCATCCAGTTAGGGCTGTGGGAGGGAATGTAATCAGGGCCTTCCGGGAGCCGCACATATTACAGCCATCCATCTTCGGCTCTGATTGAAAAAACCTCATTGCCAGAGATTGCTGGAAGGGAGAGCTGGTAACGAGGCTGGAGCGCCTTCCTGGTCGGGGCTGCTGGGATCAGGTCTCGGTGATTTAGAAGCCAAGACTCGCTTTTCCCTTTTGCTTTTCCCATTTCCTGGGCAAGTCGGCCAGAGAACATTGGATATTTGACTTAGACCAGGTTCCACATGTGTACACATGCACACACACAAGCACATACACAAGCACACACACGTCCACACACATGCACAACCACACAACTGTTGCCAAGGCCTGTTGATTTTCTCTCATTAACATCTCTTAAATACGCCCCCTCCTCTCCTCTGTTTCCCCCTCCTTGGTGCAGACCCTCCATACCTTGCACCTGGGCCATTGCAATCATTTCAAGGTGGGGGAGGAACTCTGACCCCAATCTCTCCCATCCATTCTTCATTCAGCCACCGACATGATTCTTTTAAAGCACAGGTCTGACCACATCACCTTTCACTCATTAAACCCCCGTGGCTCCCTGTCCCCACCAGGATCCAATATAGAACCCCTCCTTGGCATTCAAAGCCCTTTATCACCTTCAGCCTCCTGCCTCTCCAGTCCCCTTACCTGCCCCTCTCCCCACCATACTCTGATGCAGTGCCCCTGGCCTCCTGGTCATTCCCTCCATCTCTCTGCTCCCAGCATTCTCTCTGGCCAACCTCTGCCTGGAACACTCTCCTACCCTGCTCCAACCGCTGACTTCCCCAGCTTTTTTTCCAACCCAAATGCCACCTTGGGTAGGAAGCTTTCCCCCAATCCTCCTGACCACAGTGGACATTATTTATCTCCTGGATATATTTGTCCCCCATGTAGCTTATCTGTACATGGCTGTTTGCTTGTTGTCTGCCCCATTAGACTGTAAGTTCCTTGAAGGAAGAAACTCTTTCCTGTCTCTTTTTGTATTTTCAGTGCTTAGCACAGTGCCTGGCATGTAGTAGGTGCTTATACATGTTTGTATCCCACTATGCCATATAGATCTACCTCCTCCTTGAGACTGGGGAGGAGAAAGGGTGGATAACTGTGTCATGAGGGCTAGATTTCTTTCTGTGTCTCTGCTGATGTCTCTTTGTTGATGTCTGCTGATGTATTTGTGTCTCTCTGTTAATGTCTCTGTGTCTCTCTGTTTATATCTCTCTGTGTCTCTCTGCTGATATCTCTGTGTATTTCTGCTGGTGTCACTCTTTGTGTCTCTCTGCTGATGTCTCTTTCTGTGTTTCTCTGCTATTGATGTCTCTGTGTCTCTCTGTATCTTTCTGCTTAAGTCTCTCTGCTGGTGTATTTGTGTCTCTCTATTGGTGTCTCTCTTCTGCTGTCTCCTTACTGCTGCTGGGCTCTCTCCTATTATCTCCGACTTTTCAGATAGTTAGCAAGCTATCAAGGTGGGTCTTATTGTCCATAGCTGTCTGCACTCCTTCTCTCCCCTTGGGCTGTGAGCTCCTGAGGTGGGGGTGGCAGGGGGGGGAGGCTCATTTGTCTTCCCTTGAATCCCAGTGCTTAGCAAACGGTCTGAAGCACAGTAAGCACTTAATAATTGGGGGCTCTCTTAATTTCTCCATCTGTGCATCTCTGTTACTGTTGCTCTGTCCCTGCAACTCTGTTGCTCTGTCCCTGCAATTCTGTTGCTCTGTCCCTGCACCTCTGTAACTCTGTCCCTGCAATTCTGTTGCTCTGTCCCTGCAACTCTGTTGCTCTGTCCCTGCAACTCTGTTGCTCTATCCCTGCAATTCTGTTGCTCTGTCCCTGCAACTCTGTTGCTCTGTCCCTGCAACTCTGTTGCTCTGTCCCTGCAATTCTGTTGCTCTGTCCCTGCAACTCTGTTGCTCTGTCCCTGCAATTCTGTTGCTCTGTCCCTGCAACTCTGTTGCTGTCTCCTGAGCTCTGTGTTCCCCTGTTACTGTTGCTATTTCTGTATCTTTCTCCTGTCTCCCTTGACCCCTGTGTCCCTGTGTCTCTGGAGATGAGAGATGCAAGCCCCTTCGCAGCCGGCCCCTTAATGTCTTGACCCCACAAACCTTTCTGGAGAGCCCCGGATGTTGCTGGGCTTGTCTCCCTTACGCAACCAGATGTGTTAACCTGCCAGAGTCTCAGAAAGAGAGGGGTTCCCAGCACAGGCCAGCTGGATCCCAGCGGGGAGTGTCTGAGAGAGCCCGATATATTAAGGCTCCATTAGGTAAATCCCTCCCAGGTGTTTTGCTGAGAGCTTTTTGTAAACCGCAGATAAAATGCTCTTCCACAGCCACCTCCTCTTCCTGCCATAGATGGACTCAGCCTTGGCTGTGGCGAACAAGCTCCATCAGTTCCCTGGGCCACACCATGTAGGCCCAGGCCCCCGCTCCCCCTGCTCCCCCAATGCCTGGACAAAGAGACTGCCCCCCCACCTGAGCTCAGGGCTGAGGAGGAGCTACCTGAGCCAGCTGCAGTGAAGGAACTCCTCCTTTCCACTTGGAGTCAGCAGGAACCTGGGTTTGAAACTCCCTCTGACCCTTGCCAGTAGCTCCTGGCCTAGTCACCCCATCCCTCTGAATCTTAGTTTCTTTATCTATAAAATGTGGCACTGCCTTATGGGGGGTTATTTCTATGTTCAAATGACAATGGAGCTAAATCTTGATAAATGGCAGCCGTGTTGGTAGACATGGATTCCGGGGCTTCCCATCCTGAGGAGAGCAGGGAAGGCCAGCGTGATAACCATCACCTTCTCAGCAATTTTCCAGGGCCCACGAGCCATTTAAAGTCAATCATGACTAGCCACTGGCTGCCCTTCTCCTCTTGGTCCCTTTGTCAGGATCTCGGAGGCAGCTGGCCTGTTGGAAATGAATTCTGACTCCTTCCTTCGTCCTGGGCTTCCTCTGCATCTCCTGCTCTGTTATCAGAGAGTCATCCCCTCGGTTAGCAGCCGTGGAACCTGGAAGCTGCCCTCGGTATCCAGGGTTTGTCTGTTCCATACTACCGGTCACACCGGTTACAGGCTTTCCAGTCACACCCGAGAGCAGACCCAGGGCAGACTGGTAACTGGAGTAGCTGATGTCCCAAGAGCTGCCTGGGCCCCAAGTTGAGGTCACTCACCTAGGGTCTCACAGTCAGTATGTGGCAGAGATGGAACCTTGGAACCAAGTCTTCCCAAGTGTGAGATCAGCTCCACTATGTCATGGAAGCGGAAGGAAGAGGAGAAGGAGGAGGAGGAGGAAGAAGGAGGAGAAAATAGAGAAAGAGGAGGAAGAGGAGGAAGGAGGAAAGGGAAAAGGAGGAAGAAGGAGGAGGAAGAGAAGAAAATAGGGGAAGAGGAGGAGTAGAAAGAGGAGGAAGAAGAAGAAAAGGAGAGAAGGAGGAGGAGGAAGAGATTGCATGACTTTGGTAGGCTGTGGGCTGGAGATGAGAGCATCCAGGCTTTAATCCCACTCAATTGCTGACCAACCAAATGACAATGTTCCAACAGAATGTGAACTTTTGAGAACTGGGACATGTTTTGGTTGTTGTGGTGGTGGGAGAGGTGGGGGAGAACTGTTGTCCAGTGCAGTAGAGCCAGGATGATCCAAGTTCAAAGCTGGCTTGGCTTATTAAATGTGACCCTGAGCATGCCCATTCACCTCTATCTCAGTTTCCTCAACTGTAAAATGGGAATAACAACAGGACCTCTTTCCCAGTGTTGTAAAGTACTTGGCACAGTGCCTGGCACAATAAGAGTCACTAAGAGATTTGTGTTTCCTTCCTTCCCTCCCTCCTCACTTCCAGACTCACAGTAGGTGATTAATAAGTGCTCATTGGGTCAGATTGGCTGGGGCAGCCCCTATCTCCTCCCTTCTCTCAGAAGTTTCCTCTTCTGTCTGACTTCATGGCCTTTATAAGTTTGTGATCAGTCCCCTCTAGGATGGATAGCCTTTTTCATGATTTTCTCTGCAGGACAGCAGAGCCCTGAGGGAAGCAGAGTCCTCCGGGTGGTTCAGGGCAGGTGATGGGGCTGTTCTCTTGGCCACTTTGTGTTAGAGGAATTGGCTCCATGGGGAAGAATGTTCTGACTTACTTGGGATATGGAATCTGGAACCGGGGAGGGGATCTGGGATGGTCTGCCTCTGGCAAGGTTCTGGTGGCCAGTTCTAGTCAGGGGCCCCCGGGAGGCTCACCCCCTGCTGCTCTCTGTCCCTGAGCACTGAAAAATGAGAAAAACAGAGTTTGGCCAATATTCTCACTACATGTGGATGCAGGTTATGAGGCCGGTTCCCACGCGGGGTCTTTTAGAAAAGAAAATAGTTGAAAAGCACAATGAGGCTGAGTTCCTTCGGGGCTTGTTAAGGACCAGCTCCTTTCCCCTTCAGAGGCCCGAGAGGTCACCTCCCTCTCTCCTTTTGGACTCAATGCAGATGTCCTCGGGGACACAGCAAGGGCATGTCTCCCCGGCTGATGCTTCTTTTGGAATCGATAAGCAGAAGATCAGTGGACAAAATCATCTCGGTTGTTGTGGCCAAGGAGAGATTTCTGTGCGAGCTGTATCTACCCTTACAGATGCCTTACAGGGGAAGGAGATTTAGGATGGGGCTCAGGTGGGGGTTTTTAATTCAGCAAATGCTGAACTCAACAGTGCCTTCCGTTCTCTATATTATCAGGCAGACTGTGAAGGTGTGGCCTTCCATGCAGAAGGACCCCAAATGGGTGTGAACAGGAGCAGCTCTGCTACTCCTCTTCCACCACCTCTTCACCAACAACTTGGGAACTTAGAACCTAGAATTTAAAGCGGTACCTAAAGGAGGAAGCTTCCTGAACCGTGGTGGGCTCAGCTGGCTGCCTTCCTTCTCCTGACGGTGACCAAGAAGCCCCTCCCATCACTGAGCCAAGAACAGACTTTCTCATCTCCATCAAAAGCTTCACAAGAACGTTCTATGTACACAAGGAGAATACTTCTGTGAAATGTGCGTGAGGGGTACGAAAAGATCGAGCAATCTTTCCCATGACTTCTTGGTCAGAGAAACAAGGGCAATGACATTTTCAATCTGGTCCTTCCTTGGTCTGTCACTTCCTGTCTGCTCCACAAACAATTTTTCAGTTGTCTGTGTCTGCATCTGAGAAGCCTCTCCTTCCTTCCCTGCTAGTTCTCCTTCAATCAAGAGCTTCTTTTTCTAGGCTTCTTCTCTTTGTCTTCCCCCTTCAATGCCCTCCCATCATCCCCTGCTCTATTCACACACTGTCCCTCATGAACATGGCCTAGATTTTGCTCCTCTTTCTTCCTTTATTTTCCCTCGTGCTCTCATTCTCTCTTTCCCAGCATGGGGGCTGACCCTCTACATATACACCCACACTCTCACCTTAATGGAAACTGATGTCACACTAATGGAAGCAAAAAATGACTCTCTCTCCCCAACAGTATCTTTTTTTTTTTTTAACTCATGCTTCTTTTCTACATTTGAAAATGATCAGAACCTATGTGTGTATATGTATAAGGGTGTCTGTCGGTCTGACTCTCAAATCTGACTTCTTGAAGAAGAGAACAGATAAGGATCTGTTGTAATCTTCAGAACAGATTAAGTGGGGCAGCCGGGAGGATAGAAAACTGCTAATACAGCCATGGATAGAACCCCTGGCCTGGAGTCAGGAAAACCTGAGCTCAAATCCATTGTTATATGTCCTATTTCTGTGACCCTGAAGGTCACTTTACTTCTGTTTGCCTGTTTCCTCATCTATAAAATGGGGGTAACAACCTTCTATCTGCCAGGGTTGCTGTGGAGATCAAATGAGATAATATCTCTAAGAAGCACTTGACATAGTAGCTGACACCCAGTAGGAGCTATGGAAATGTCAGTTAATAGAAATGGCAAGTAGTAGTAGTAGTAATAGCAGTAATAGCAGTAGTAGAAATAGTAATAGTAGTAGTAGTAGAAGAAGAAGAAGAAATAGTAGTAGTAGTAGAAATAGTAATAGTAGTAGTAGTAGTAGTAGTAGAAGAAGAAGAAATAGTAGTAGTAGTAGAAGAAGAAATAGTAGTAGTAGTAGTAGTAGAAGAAGAAGAAGAAATAGTAGTAGTAGTAGTAGTAGAAATAGTAGTAGTAGTAGAAGAAGAAGAAATAGCAGTAGTAGTAGTAGAAATAGTAGTAGTAGTAGAAGAAGAAGAAGAAGAAATAGTAGTAGTAATAGTAGAAATAGTAATAGTAGTAGTAGAAGAAGAAATAGTAGTAGTAATAGTAGAAATAGTAGTAGCAGTAGTAGAAGAAGAAGAAATAGTAGTAGTAATAGTAGAAATAGTAATAGTAGTAGTAGAAGAAGAAATAGTAGTAGTAGTAGTAGTAGTAGTAGTAGAAGAAGAAAAAATAATAGTAGTAGTAGTAGAAATAGTAATGATAGTAGTAGTAGTAGTAGTAGTAGTTCCTTTGGTGGAATGCAAGCTGCTTAAGGGCAGGACAGCTTCAATTTTATCTTTGGAACCTCAGCACACCTAGAACAGGTCCAGGTGCATAGTAGGTGCTCTGTAATTTGTAGGGAGGGTGATCAGGACTACCTCTAATCTGATAGACTGGGAGTGGGGGTGGTTTGCTCTCTGGCCTTCTTAGTTCTTTTAGCTGTGTCATCTCAGAAAGTGAGGTGGCTGTCCTCCACAAAGAAGCAACCTATTAACATATATTGGATTATTTGCCATCTAGGGGAGGGGGTGGGGGGAAGGAGCGAAAAATTTGGAACATAAAGTTTTGTAAGAGTCTATGTTGAAAAATTATCCACGCAGATGTTTTGAAAATGAAAAAGCTTTAACAAAAAAAAAGAGAAGTAAACATAAAGCTCAGCTCTGGTTTGCCATCGGGAAGCCCGAAGAAATTCCCAGCAACCATCAGGAGAGCCCCAGCCAGGCTGCACTCCCTGACCAGCTTTCTGAAACAGGAAGGGCCTGGTTTTTTTCCAAGACTGGGCTGGACTGAACAAACAGATGAAAATGGCTGGCCAGCGGGAGTTAATGCTAAGTCCTTCTGACAACCAGGAAGCTGGTGGCCCAGGGAATTTATTAAATAGTCCCCAGCCATCTCAGAAGAAGGACTACCCTTTGTGCACTGGGAAATGGCTCATTACTCTCTACGATTAATCCTTACATGAACATCTGAGTATCATCCATACCACAATTAAGCACATCTGAAGTTCTGCTCCAACGTGGGTCCTGGTCAGGCTCCCCACCAGCCTTGAGCCAGCTGTTTGGGTCTTTCTGTTACCCCAATGGCAAATGTGTCTCCCAGGCCTGCCCTAGACCAGAACAAGCAGAGAAAAGCCCAGACTTGGGAATTTACTCGATCCCTAATGTTGCCCCGCCTTATTTCCTATCATTATAAACTTGGGAGGAACCCTAAAAGTAAGCCAGTGAAACATCCTTATTTGTAGGGGAGAAAATGAAGGTCACTGAAGGGAAGGGACTGGGCCAAGCTTGCTCCTAAATATCAGCCCAGGGTCTTTATTCTCTCCCTTTTGTTGGCCTGTAAGGAACTGAAGAATGAAACTCTAGTATGTCTTCTGGAAACTGAACTTTGAACAAGTTCTGGAGAGCGTAGCTACCCTAGCACATCTCATCAGGGGCTGCTCTCCCGGGGGAATGTTACTTTTCCTGGTGAATTTTAATGGAATTATAAGAGGATCTGGGAACCAAGCGGCATCCTGGCATTTCTGGTTCACTAGGAAGAGCCTCCCTTATCCAAAGTGAAATGATTAGGAGTAATTCAGTCTTGGAGACTTCGATGCCAGCGCCCAGCTCCTCCCTCAATAGCAACACCCATTCACCGTTCCCCTATTAGGTCAAGGTTGAACAGCACGCCCAGTCGTGGCACAGGATGGCTCATTTTCATTCTTGCGTTTGAACCCCTGCAGTAATCCGGACACAGAGGGTGTGCCATCAGAAGGAACTGATAGCGCCAGTGCCCGCCGAGGCAGTGCCAGTGATGACATTAAAGGGGCCAATAAAAGACAATAATCAGTTGTTAATCGTCTCCGAGCAAATACAAACTGTTGAACTGGACCGTTTCGTTGTCAAAATCTGACACCTTAGCGGGCCCCTGGTCGTGGTGCCCACAATCAGAATTCTTGGTGGCATTTACCTTTGGGGGAAAAGACAGCCTTTTGTAGAATGATGTCGGAAAGGAACCCATTTGGAAATGGATGCACTTCCTCGGGGAGCACCTTGAGGAGACAGTTGCCCTGCGTTGCCATCGTGGGATGATATCCCGGAGCCAGGATTGAAGGTCAGGTTTATGCCTTTGTCCAAACGGCCGCTTTTCCCCTTTGACCCTGGCTGTTCTCCCACTCGTTGCCCAACAGAACACTGCTCATCAGTCGCCTCGTCACTCTCAGGTGAGGCCGTTGTTCTTGTTTAGAGTGAGGAGCCCGCTTGCCTCGGCCAACGCACCCTTCCGTGCCATTATTGGGTTTCTCTCGACTATAAAGCGCGGCTGCCCTGTGCCAGTTTCTGAGTCCCTTCTCAATGAGTGCCGGCTCAGCATGATCCCCGCCACAGCATTAAAGGCAAGGAAACCCTGGGAAAGCAAGAGGCCGATCCTCTGGAGGATGACATCCCCCCAGCCCCACTGTGGATGCCCACGGGACTGAGAGCCTCTTTACTGATTCCCGTTCTGGGACCTGCTCGGCCCAGGCCGAGGAAGCCGACTCACGGGCCAGGCATCAGAGGAAACACTTAATGGCTTTGAGCAGGAGCTTGCCTGACCTGAAGGAAGAAACGAAGCCTGTTTCTGTTGCTCTTTGCTCAGTCTGCACCACAAATGCCCATCTGTGGGCCCACCGCTGTGGCTCTTCCCACCGTGGCTCAGAGAGGGGGTCATCCGTAACGGCCGGCGGGCATCTCTTCCTGGCCATGGCTGCGGGGACTGTATCCTGCCCCTCCTCCTTCGCGCCAGCTCTGTGAGACAGCGCTCAGACCCTAGGACTGCTCTGGGAAAAGGCTTCCGCTCTCTGACGGCCATCACCATGCCCTCTGACTTCCTGGCCCAGCCACCGTTCCCCTCCCTGTGTTACTTCTCCCATTAGAATGAAGTCTCCTTGAGGGCAAGGATAAGCGAGATCTCACTCTGAGATGACTTCTCAGGGTGCAAGTCAGTCCCCGTCTTGAGTTACTGAAAAAGAAAACTAGACTAACACCATGTGCCACAGAGAGCCGGGACAAACTTGAGAAACCGTGCGATTCACACCCTACATGTTTAGGTGGGAAACTGAGGCTCAGAGAGGTCCCTGGGGTGCTAGAAAGCACATCCCAACCTGGAACTCTGCCTTCACAGAGCATTATGGGTCTGCATCCTCCGGCCAAGATGGCGCCAGCTCCGACTCTCCATCCCGCCCCCACCCCCATCGTTCCCCACGGCTCCCGCTCTTAGCCAGGCGGGTTCACCCGGGACTTTAGGCTGAGGCTTCTGAGCTCACTTTCTTTGGCAGGATCAGGCCGGCTCTGTGCCCGGCTCTGTGCCCGGCTCTGTGCCCGGCTCCCGGCAGCTCTCTGAGAAGCCTGAAGAAATTAGCTAGAATTTGCCTCAAGGGCAAGGTCTCATCTGCATGAAATTTCTATAAACCCCCTAACTTCTGGTTAAAAAGCCCAGAGGGGAGCCCACTGGAGCTCCAAGCTCAGCCTCTGCTCCCGGGAAGCCCCCAGGGAAAAGCTGCTTATTGGGGAGTTTGGACATTGCCCAGGAGGCGAGCTGAAGGCTCTGCCTGGCTGAGAAATCCCGCCCACAGGCTGGGAGGCAGGGGACGCTCGAATCCAAGCTGTCCTTCCAGCCTCCAGCAGATGCTGTGCAACCAGTAAGAGAGCTCCCTTCCAGGAGGCTCGGGCTTTTAGGAGCAGAAGATGAGCGGGGGTTCCCAAAGGAATGGGTCCCCCCCCAATCTGGAGCTAAACTACCCCAAAGAAGAGCTGCTGGAGCCCTTTCCCTTCAAAGGCTACAATGAAGACCTGATCTCCAAGGGAAGGGGACACGTCTGATCTCCAAGGGAAGGGGACACACCTGATCTCCAAGGGAAGGGGACACGCCTGATCTCCAAGGGAAGGGGACACACCTGATCTCCAAGGGAAGGGGACACGTCTGATCTCCAAGGGAAGGGGACACGTCTGATTTCCAAGGGAAGGGGGCATGTCTGATCTCCAAGGGAAGGGGACACACCTGATCTCCAAGGGAAGGGGGCACACCTGATCTCCAAGGGAAGGGGACACACCTGATCTCCAAGGGAAGGGGACATACCTGATCTCCAAGGGAAGGGGGCACACCTGATCTCCAAGGGAAGGGGACACACCTGATCTCCAAGGGAAGGGGACACACCTGATCTCCAAGGGAAGGGGGCACACCTGATCTCCAAGGGAAGGGGACACACCTGATCTCCAAGGGAAGGGGGCACACCTGATCTCCAAGGGAAGGGGACACACCTGATCTCCAAGGGAAGGGGACACACCTGATCTCCAAGGGAAGGGGACACACCTGATTTCCAAGGGAAGGGGACATGTCTGATCTCCAAGGGAAGGGGACATGTCTGATCTCCAAGGGAAGGGGGCACGTCTGATCTCCAAGGGAAGGGGACACGTCTGATCTCCAAGGGAAGGGGGCACACCTGATCTCCAAGGGAAGGGGACACACCTGATCTCCAAGGGAAGGGGACACACCTGATCTCCAAGGGAAGGGGGCACACCTGATCTCCAAGGGAAGGGGACACACCTGATCTCCAAGGGAAGGGGGCACACCTGATCTCCAAGGGAAGGGGACACGTCTGATCTCCAAGGGAAGGGGACACACCTGATCTCCAAGGGAAGGGGACACACCTGATCTCCAAGGGAAGGGGACACACCTGATCTCCAAGGGAAGGGGGCACACCTGATCTCCAAGGGAAGGGGGCACACCTGATCTCCAAGGGAAGGGGACACGTCTGATCTCCAAGGGAAGGGGACACCAAGTCCCTCTGCGGAGAGTCAGGAGGGACGAGCAGATCGGAGGGGTCCCACGGGAGAGACAGCGTGGGCGAGGATCCGCGGGCCAGGAAGGAGAGATGCTGGAGGGGAGATGCCCGTGTGTCAAGGTGTCCGAGTAATCTCCAGCCTCCGACGTGAAGGTCTCCCGAGCTGCTCGGGAGAAGGGGGAGCTCAGGACTAACTGGGGGTTGTAGGAATAGGCTTTCTGCAGCTCCTCTGCTCCTTCGTGTCGGACACCAGGACCGGCTGTGCTCGGGCCTATGGGCCTTGCTCACCCTCCTCCCTGTCCCTCCCCCGTGTGCATTTGTCCCACACGTTAAAAGTTACGTCACTGCCATCGAGCCTCGTGATTGTTGGGCTCGAAGGAGAAGCCGGGGATGTGAGTGTGGCCCAATCTGTCCCCGAGGTGCCCCGGGCACTCGGCTACTGTGCTCCCCTGAGAAGCAGCTCCGGGAGGAAAACCGAGATGCTCCGGATCAGGAAGACGGGAATCCAGACCCGGGTAGTCTAGATGCCTCTGCTCGGCCTGGGCTCCGAGCCTCCGAGCGCCTGCGGGGGGGGGGCTCCCAGCCCCGGCATCTGGAGCTGTGGGAGAGGCTCGGCCGCCCTCCCCCAAAGCCCGCAGTGGCTGCTAATGAGCTGCGAACTTAATTAGCTACAAATGCCGGCGCTTCCCAGGTGTAAAGTCTGCTGAGAAATGGTGTTCCATGATGGACGATTCTAAGCCCAGTTTCTCTCTTCAGTTTGGAAGCCTAGCAAGCAGTGTGTGTGTGTGTGTGTGTGTGTGTGTGTGTGTGTGTCTGTCTGTCTGTCTGTGTGAGTGTGTGTGTGTCTGTGTGTGTGAGTGTGTGTGTCTGTGTGTGTGTGAGTGTGTGTGTGTGTGCGTGTGTGTGTCTGTCTGTCTGTGTGAGTGTGTGTCTGTGTGTGTGTCTGTGTGAGTGTGTGTGTCTGTGTGTGTGTCTGTCTGTCTGTGTGAGTGTGTGTCTGTGTGTGTGTCTGTGTGAGTGTGTGTGTGTCTGTGTGTGTGAGTGTGTGTGTCTGTGTGTGTGTGAGTGTGTGTGTGTGTGTGTGTGTGTGTGTGTCTGTGTGTGTGAGTGTGTGTGTCTGTGTGTGTGTGTGTGTGTGTGTGTGTGTGTGTGTGTGTCTGTGTGTCTGTGTGAGTGTGTGTGTGTGTGTGTGTCTGTGTGAGTGTGTGTGTGTCTGTGTGTGAGTGTGTGTGTGTGTGTCTGTGTGTGTGAGTGTGTGTGAGTGTGTGTGAGTGTGTGTGTCTCTGTGTGTGTGTCTGTGTGTGTGAGTGTGTGTGAGTGTGTGTGTCTCTGTGTGTGTGTGTCTGTGTGTGAGTGTGTGTGTGTGTGTCTTTGTGTTTGTGAGTGTGTGTGTGTGGTGACGACTATTTGTCCAGTGCCCGTCAGTCATTTCTGAAGTCCTTGAGGGCATGAACAATCCCTTTCTCCAGGCACTCTGGGGGGCCTTGGGCAGAGCCAGGCCGAGGAGGTGGGAGGGAGGCCAGGTTTTTCTCCAGAGCCCAGCCTCTTGCCCTGCACCATCTGTCCCCAGAGGGCAGGAGGTGCCTCTTCTCACCCCCACTGTCCCACTCCCAGAGCTCTCTGGTCACTGCAGCCTCCATGCCCTCTGCCCTCCCAAAGCTCCCCCTAGATTCTTTCTTGAAAACCCAAGGAAACACGGAGTCCAAGGATACTCCCAGCCTGCTCCAGGCTTTTCAGGGGAGGAGAAACTCCTGTTTGTCCCACTCCAAAAGGCATCCCGTTCATCCCACGGTGCAAGAGTTCTTGGCATAAAATGCTGATTTTACAAGCTTTTCCCTGGTTGATAAATAGTCAAAAGATACAAACAGACCATTTTCAGATGAACAAATTAAAGCCATTTCTACTCATAAGAAAAAAATGCTCCATATCACAACTGATCAGAGAAATGCAAAGGAAGACAACTCTGAGGTAGCACCTCACGCCTCTCGGATTGGCTGAGACGGCAGGAAAAGATAATGACGAATGTTGGAGGGGATGCGGGAAACTGGGACCCGGTGCATTGTCGGTGGAGTTGTGAAGTGATCCAACCTTTCTGGAGAGCACCTTGGAACTAGGCTCAAAGTGCTTTAAAATATAACACTGTGCATCACCTTCGATCCAGCGGCGTCTCCACCGGGCTTGTGTCTGAAAGAGATCGTACAAAAGGGGAAAGGACCCACAGGGGCACAGATGCTGTGGCCGCCCTCTTTGGAGAGGCCAGAAACGGGAAACCGAGGGGATGCCCCTGAGCGGGGGAAGTTGTGGGATCTGAATGTTACGGAATGTTATTGTTCTGTAAGAAATGAGCAGCGGGAGGATTTCAGAGAGGCCGGAGAGACCGACAGGGCCTGATGCTCAGTGACACGAGCAGAACCAGGGGATCATCGGCCACGAGCAGAACCAGGGGATCATCGGCCACGGCCACAAGATTATACGATGATCAGTTCTGCCGGACGTGGCTCTCCGACAACGACATGATTCAAGGCAATTCCACTAGACTTAAGATGGAAATTGGCCCCTCCAGCCAAAGAGAACCACAGAGACTGGATCAAAGCACAGCATTTTCACCTTTCTATGCTGTCGTTCGTTTTCTTGGGTTTTGTTCCTTTTTCATGTTTCCCCCTTTTTGGTCTGATTTGGTTCTGCTCAGCCTGATGAATGTGGCCGTGTGTTTAGAGGAATTGCACCCTTTCCCCTGCAGCAGATTGCCCGCTGTTGGGGAGGGGGGAGAGAAGAGGGATCTGGAACACAAGGTTTCATGAAGATGCATGTTGGAAACTATCTTCTCTTGCATTTAGGAAAATAAAAATGTCAAAAGAAAGCTGTTGGTTATAAAGAATGAGAGCAGGATGGCATCTTGGAGAGCCCAGGGCAGGTGCTGAACAGCTGCTTGTCCCGGGATGTTTCTCCCTGAATTCCCTGGAGAAGCCGAGAAGATCCTTCCCTATCCCCGACCCCACCAAAGCCCTGCCAGTGAGAGCTGCCCCACACAGGCTGGGGCTGCTTCGCGAGCCCTGGAGGACTTGGCCTCCTCGGGGGGATCACGGTCTGGAATTTCCCACCCAAGCGCGTGACTACAGGGAGTCTCTCTCCCACCCCCCAAGCTCCCTCCGCCAATGGATCTACAGATGCCAAAGTTCCAAGGCCTGGGAGTCTCCCCCCACCCCCCAAGCTCCCTCCGCCAATGGATCTACAGATGCCAAAGCTCCAAGGCCTCGGTCTGGAATTCCCAGGTCTCGGCGGCTTCCAGCCCGATGTCCGGGCTGGGGAAAGGGGCAGCCTCGAGTCCAGACTATTTCAAGGGCTTCAGATCAGAGGGAGGAAGAGAGCGAGTGGGGATGATAAGGTCTGAGGGAGGCTTTTTACCTCTGGGAAGAGCCGGCCGTGCCTGTGAACCGCAGGGAAAGACCCACTGAAGAGGGCGGGAAGGATCCGGCAGCCCCAGCGGGTGCTTGTGGAGGGGCTGGGCTTGGGGGTCGGCGCCCGCGCATGAGCGACCGTCCCCCTGGGTCCCCGGGAAGCTCCCGCTCCTTCCTCTCTGCACAAAAGGCCGGACCTTGCCAGGGGTCAGGACACGAGGGGCTGCTCCCGGAGCAGAGAAGGCCTCACGGATCCCACTCAGGCCCGTGGCTGCCAGGGCTTGTTTCTGTCGGAGGATAAGTCCGGGGGAGAAGGAATGGGAGCCTGAAACACAAAGAGGAGGAGGGAGGGGAAGACGAAGAAGCCAGAGCATAGATGCTGGTGCCCACCCCCGTTTGCTGATACTTCCCCGGGAGGCCCCGAGTCCCAGCCACGATTTCCTCCATCCGAACGGCTCTGCTCGGCCTCTGGGGCCGGCGCTGGGACTTTCCCGAGCCTCCCCTTGGCCCCGACGGTCCTTCTCCCCACCAGAGGAAGGTGAGCTGTTCTCCTCGGGGGGTCAGGCAGGAAGGGGCCAGAATCCAGCCGCTCCCGCCCTGGGAATGGGGAGGACGACCATCTCTTGCCCCAAGAAAAACATTTTGCTTCGAGCTGGAAACAATCAGGCTGAGAAAATATTGACTCAGGGCGGGTCTCCGCACTCGGGTCCCTGTGATGGAAGCCCTGAGATCTCCTCCGCGGGAGAGCGACCGGTCAGCGAGGCACCCAGATGGGCCGGCGGCTGGCCTCGGGCACGGATTCGGGGGGACGTCCCGCGGACGGGGACCAGAGGCGGCGGCGGGTCCGGAAAACGTGCCCCCGAACTTGGGCCGTCGGAACTGCCGATGGAACGGGCGGCTCCGCACGGGCCCCTCTCCCCTCCTCGGAGTCTCAAACCGGGGGCAGGTTGTCCCATCATCAATCTAGCATCTACCAATGGGGGGGGGGGGGACGTGCAGAGCGCTGACTCGGAGCTCAGTCAGACTCAGATGCCGACTAGCTGTGTGAGCCTGAGCAAGTCATAGGTTCCCACTGCTAAGTCTGGGGGGGTAAA